>NC_071572.1:43217189-43517189 GCF_024509145.1 Vidua macroura | reverse complement strand
CTCCAGAACTCTCATTTACCCATATGAAGAGATATTTATTTAGTCTCACAAGTTATTCTTCGCAAAGCAAATATCAGTTCCTCCATAAGAGACATTCTGTTAGGCTGAAGTTGTGGGACAAAAAAGATACCTAGTTTGTATATATACACACACCCTTCTTTAGTCTGGATAGGGGCAGTCTGTTTTCCTGCTTTCTGGGACAGGTCTTCCATGAAAGGAACGTTTTGCTGTTTCCCTGAAAAACCAGAACCTTAAAAGAAATTACATATTCATTTTTTTCTTGCTTGATATATTTAGTAGTTATAAAACTAATCAAAGAGAGTGCTAATGATTAATTTCTTTTAGTGCTTTCAGCAAAGCAAGAAACTATAATGCAAATATATATATATATATATATATATATATATATGTGTATATATATATATATATATATATATATATCCCTGTGTTTTTACTGTCCCAGGATATCAGCTGTAGTTACTGGTGCTACAACTGTGTCAAGACAAGATATTATGCTAAATGAACTTTTGAACTCAGTAGGTTGTTTTCTCTTAGTTGCCTTATTATTCCTAAAATGTTTCTAAAGCTATGCATATATATTAACATATAATCCCAATACTAGAAGCTCAGGACAAAGTTAACCTACCCCAATATTCTGACTCTGGCAGTATTATATGATTTGAGAAAATGTAGAAACCACAACAAATACATTGTAATTCTTTCCTCCAGATCCTCCAGGATTCTCTTCTCACTTCATTAATAGACAGATTAGGACTTCTTAAAATAGAATTTACATCTGTATGTTTTAATACATCAGCCTTCATTGGTTCAATCTTCCTTGAATATTTCTAGACATTTTCTACATAGTTTTTTTTTGTCCCCAGCAATGAGTTTTACAATTTAAAGCACAAATAAAGAAAAAATACTTTTTTTTTTTAATAAAGATCAGCTGGGGGAAGAAAGATATTTTTCAAACAGGCTAAAGAACGAAAAGTCTGTTGTGACAGTCTTGGTGGTAGTCAGGACAAAAGTATTTCTTAGAAATGTCACAGAAGAAAACTACTGCATTAATCAGAGAAAGAAAACATACCCTGAGGCAGGAGGACTTGTTCAGTGAAAATTTTATTCTCTTTCATAAAATATTTAAAATACACTTGAAGAATAATGTTTAGGGTTAGTCACTAAAGAAAAATGAAATTACTACTTATGTATATGTGGTAAATGATTTAGACTTGATATTCAGGATGAGGTTAGAGTTAAAAGTTGGATATAAACTACAAATGTTTATATAGTGTTCATCACCTGTTTGTACTCACTTTTTAATTATTATTGTTAACAGGTAGTACTGTAAGCAAAGGAAAAGTAATTTATTTTTTTTAAACAGATTTGAAGCTGAAAGTTTAAAATATCATTGTAGCAACTAATAAGGGTCTTAGACCCAACTTATATTAATTATCAACGGAGGCCTAATAAAATTTCTGTGCTATTTCCACGTTATCATGAAATAAACAAGGGTCTTCAAAGGTGGATGGGTCAGATGTATGAAATATAATTTCATTTTAAATGAAATGGTGTTTCAACACACTTGGGATATGAAAATAGCTTTCATAATGGACCAGTATGAGGTAATTATTTTTGTCATATGAAATGATATCACCTATTTTAACTGTGTGTGCATAATTAACATCAGTGATCTGACATAGTCTCTGAATTTACCTGGCTTCAGCTCCCATTTAACTTTTAAATATGTATTAATAATGAATGTTCATTCTTTCCATGCTAAATTAAAAATGTACTGGTATATCGACTCTAGTTCATGTCAACTGGAGTCAGGGATGTTTTAATATTAAAAATTAATCACATGTCAATAAAAAGTAGTTCTTATAATGTGTTAATATTGTGTTGAATTCACTATTCCAGAAATGCCTGGTAACTGTTTGTCCATAATTAGTTCAAGTAACCTTATTTCCATTTCTTTTTCCTTTCTCTTTCACCTTGCATAATCAGTTCAGTCTCTAAATATCACAAAACAGGTTCTATTATTTAAAAACATTTCATAACAGTGAGTAAAAAAAATTATATTTTTTTCTGTAAGTAATTTTTTTAAAGAAAACTCTTACACCCTCCATCCTCCAGAAACTTTATAACCTATTATGACTGTTGTCCTTAAAAACTGGGCTCATAGATATTAGAAATGTCAGTCTGTGAAACATTTCACATGTTCAAAATCTGCAGAAATCTTATTTTTTACAGATTTTTGTCACTTTGTTAACTGGAAGGTATTTATTCAGATAGTATGCATCAACATTTTAAATTAATATTTTATAATTTTTAAATGACATGTGTAAGTATAATGTGAATATTTGTCAACTATATTTTGTATGGAAAGCCTACATAAAGGACTTATGATAAAAATAGAAGTTTCTCTAGCAATTTTTGCCTTTAAAAAAATACAAACCCAGCTTTGAGTCCCACATGCAAAAGTATCAAAATGCAAAGCTCTTATTTTAGTATTAAAGATGATTCCTGTATCTCTTTGGCAACACAGTGTTTTCCTTTGTTTCCTAAGCTGAATTATTTCTCTTCTCTGAATTCTTAAACGATCTTCTCACTCCTTGAGCCTGCTCATAATTTCCATTATTTTCTTAACTCCAAAATAGCTTCAACATTCATTAATTCAGTTTTATTGCATCTTTCTCACACAGATTAGTAGTTTAGCAAAGACTGAAAGCATTTATTCGATTATTATGTCTGAGACCCAGCAAGAACCCCGGATCAAGAGTCAGGCTACAAGTATCCAGACGCAGTGAAAAAACCACTCCAAAATTGCCAGAGCCCCTACCCTAAAGATATTCAAGCTGTGTACTGTTAGTCACTACTTTCCTCCCAATGCAGGAGACATAAAATTACTTTCCACCTCTAGTGAAAAAAATAGAGCAAAAATCTTTTCCTTCATAGAAGCTATTGATTTATTCTAGTTGGATAATTGGTCCCAAGAGTCATGATCAGAAATTGAAACAATTCCTGTATCTTATTAAGTGTATTTATTTAGCAAACTTGCAGTATAGTTGTGAAAAATTACCTGTCTACTCGTATATAAACTACTTTCTCACTCTTTACCTCAATGACTGATGACAATTTAAAAAAAACTTAAACCAATCTTTATTCCTACTTTATTTGTCTTGAAAGAAAAAAGAAGGTAGACCTTGCCATCTGTATTCAGTATCAAAAATTCCTTTTAATTTTGTCAGAATCTCTAATTTGGACCTGAAAAACTTACAGAAAATACTTGCAAAAATGAAAAGTTTGAGTGTCCTTATAGGAGAGGAAATGGCAAATAATTGCATCTTGAGCATCTATTATTTATTAGACCATTATAAGAATAACAAACCCAAAAAGAGAGCCAGAACTGTCCTTTTGCATGTGAGTGCCTTAGCCAGAACTTCGTGAGTAATTTATAAGCATACACTATTTGGTTAAAATTCTTACATCATTAAAAAGTTACTGCACTGGAGATAAAAAGGTTCCGCTTTCCTGATTTATTTTTGGTTTCAGTTACCCTTGGATACTTGATTGCTCAGTGGCTGGGTTTGCACATCCATTTTTTCAGAATGATTCTTTCTAATGAAATTGTATTGTCCTGGGATGTGTGGGATTCATCATTAAAACCTATAAACACTGTCTTGATCTCAGGACAAAATTCTAACTATTTATCTCCTGTACAAAAAGATCACTATCACTACAACAAAAATGCAGTCTGAAAAGAAAATCAAAAGTGTCATGCAGAGGGCAACTGGCTTCCCACAAATTCTAGAACATAACAGACGTTATGTGAGAAATTTTATATATTCTTATAACACAGCTTATCTAAGCATAGGTATTTTAGCAAGATACAGACAGCTGTTTGAAGATCTAGGCAGGTCTCCTGGAAATAGAACCAAGGGGTATTTAGATTCCTAAGTCTGCATGTAGGTTAATTTTACAGATCAGTATTTGTTTGCACATCAAAAAAAGAGGAAAAATAGAGCTTTTAAAGAATTCCTTTGAGATTCAGCCACCACTAAAACCACCAGCAATTAAGTGCTGCTGCATTTATGTATGCTGGAGATTGTGTAAATGTTGTATTCATAGAGAATCAAGAATATTAACTGTGAAAAAAAAGCACAAATTACCTGACTCTCACTTCCTATTGCAACGTCTCTTTTATAGACTCAGACTGTGAAATGGCTTATCAATGTGATGAATTGACTACAATTTTATGTCTTGGTTTGAGCAAATTTTCAACTTTAGACACAACACAAAGTTTTCAAATCCTGAGCATTTATCTTGATTTTTTACACGGTATTGACTTTAATTATTAAACTGGTTGAGCTATTAAAATTCAGTCAGGACATGGACACTGTGGTACCCTGTGACTTCATTATGAAAGAAACAAAAAAAACAAAATAAATTTTAATTTTCTTTTCACATGAGTTTAGATACCATTTTAGAAAAAATAAAATAAAGCTGAGAAGAAATTACATGTAAGACTCTTAAAAAAAATCTACCATAGCAGAGTTCTGCTGGCACATACAAACATCTTCTTTCTGTGAAAACTTTTAAGTTAAGAAAGAGGTGTATTTTCATAAGAGACTTTCTGTACAAAGACAAAAAAAAATAGGAAAGATTTTTCCAAATGTAGTATTTAAGCTCCCTTTCTACAGAAAGGAGTTTGATTGTTTTTTGTTATCTGCAAATCTTGTCCAAAGTGCAATTTTACAACAGCAGTATCATAACCTAATAAAATTCAGGATTTTAATGTTTTTTCATCAATAACAGCCTCAGCTCTGTAAGCCAATTAAATTGGAATGATTTACCAGGCCCATTTATTGTCTAACACAGTAGAATGTATCCTATATGCCTTTAGTTCCTTTTGTTATTTTCTCCTTTGACTTATTGGTAAAACAGCATCCTTTCTTTCTCCTTCTACTTATTTTCCAAAATATTTTTGCATATTTTTATCCAGAACTGTTTGCCAGATTTCTTAGATGACTGTTTTTCACTTTTGGTCTTTCTGACTACATGGACACTGTATTTTTAAGGTCAAGAAAGGATTAGGAATAAATTTTATTTTAATGTTAGCATTACAGCATCTTATATAAGCCATGTATGTTAGTTTTCCCTTGTTGAAAACAGGCAAATAAAGGACTGTTTCTTTATAACTATCAGCTACAGCAAAATTTACCCCATAAATGAAGGTCACTGAATTGATTAAAATATCAGAAGGTGACACACAGAGCCTTACACTTCTAAACTGCAGTTAACAAGGTCCTAAATGCATTTGAATCTTGGTGCTTAAATTGTATTGCTCTCAGTCACATATTTCATTACCACTGAAAATTTCAGATAAAACAAAGTTCTTACGACTAGTGATAAGCCCTTAAATCCCAGCTCTCCTACTGATAATGGTGGAAGGTTATTATTTTATGCTTCTTTATGATTAACCTTTTTGTCTTTAAAACTAAAGGTGGGTCTTCAGAGACTGGAAGACAGCTGTGATAACAAAATGGGAACAGTGTTTTGCTTTTGATTCTGCAATAGCTTGTGTGTATTGTTCAAAGGTGCAAGTTGCAATATCTGATATTCCACCCTGGCAGGAAACTCTACTCCTTCTCAAAGGTCTCTTTGACAATGACAGAGAACCATTGCCACAGCTCAGTTCAATAGCAGCCATGAAATACTGGGAATCACTTTACTGATTGTTAACATATGAATATCTCTAGAAGTAAGCAACAGTTTATGTAATATCAGCTGTTAAACAATGATGCCCTAAACAATATTAATGAGAGACTAATAAATTCTACCTACCCCTAATTGAAAATGCTTTATCTTATGTTCAGTTAAGAAACTGTAATGATGACACATAATTTCCACATTATTTCACTGTTCTCCCTTCTCTTAGCAAATTGTTCAGATGAGCTGTGATAACAGTGCAAGATTAAACTGTTTTGGAAAGGAAATAAGCTGAAGATTTGTCTATCTATAAATGTTTGTGCCTTCCAGTTATATCTCCTGAAGCTGCAAGAAAAGAATGAGGTCAATAAAACGTGCAGTCTTGACACACATAACCTACCACTTGAATTATATTTGTTAGCTTTCCTTAGTTTCTTAGGTTTTTGTAAACTAAATAGACAAACAAATAAAAATTGTAATAGCACTGTTGTTGAAAGGACTGCATAATATATCCCTGCTTAGTGGGTGTTCATAATATTCTGCTGACAATCAGCAGTGAAGAGTAAAGCTTCATAACATCCACATCAATATCTTACCATTTTTTCTCCCCATGTCTGATCATTAAAGAAAACAGAAAAGCAGCAAGGGTGCAGTGGTTTGATTTAGGGGTTTTGTAGCTCTTTTATTCAGCTTTCAGTCACAAATATCAAGAGTGTGATCAAAACCTTATTAACTTTCTTGGTTTGTGATTAAAGTGCTCTTTCATGTGGCCATATTCCCTTATGCCTGTCACTTCTGTTGTATTTATATACTACAGAAAAACTATTAAAATTCATACCTAAATGCCTTAACTTTGGTATGTCTGACCTGGAAAAGTACTGTGTAAGATCAAGTTTTCTCCTGCCAGCTTTGTCTTGCTGCTTGAGCAATTGATATTTTCTTCCTTTCTCATATGACTTTCCTGTCAGCATTATTCCTCCTGAGAAAGCCCTCTATAAAAATCAGCAAAAATATATTCAAAGACTAGGCCAGACTTTGGTGTTTATAAAAATATTTTCTTCAGGCTCTCCCCACTCCAATTGTTCTGCAGTGATGGGTTTGTTTTTTGGTTTTTTTTTTTTTTTCCCGGAAGAAAGCTTTGTTCCTCTTATCACAGTTGAAGTCAATTTGTCTTACTGTTTGTTTTTGTTAAGTTTTCTCTAGCAAACCGACTGGCTTTAGTATATTCACGAAAAGCCTAGAGGAGGTCTTCTTTTATGTTTTAGAGCTGTCAAATTTCATGCATGTTAGATAATAATGCAGAGGACAAAACTTTTCAACAAATGATGGCTTGCAGTGCAGAAATCCTTTATATACTCTAAACATAACTGTCTGAGAATTTCAAGACCCTATTCTTATAAAAGTGGATTGTACTTGTCCTGAACCTCTGATAAGTGTGATGTACATTTTCAAGTACATTTTTAAGCATACCAAGACACATTTTATTGGCATTTACAACTATTATAAATTTGATAGGTGAAGTTTTGTTCAGCAAACAGCATTCATTGTATACATAAATGTGACAGTTTCAAGTCTCCGTGTGCTTCCCTCCTTATGTTTTCTGTTTAATTTTTTATTATATTCTTTATACATATTTTCAGAGGAACATTTTTTTTAAATAGCAACATGAAGTCATTCTGTTCTGTGTATACTACACTGTTGATAATGTTTGTTTCCTTACACTATGTAAGATTTGCTGAAACCAATCTCAAAGTGCCAGGGATGATAAAAAAAATCAGGAAAGAATCAGAAAATAAATTCTTGACAAACAATAACCCTAAATCCTGGGGTTTATTTTCTTCCAAAAGTCTCTGAAAAATGGTAGTATCAGAACAGAAAATGTGGAAATAGAGGGAATAAAATAAAATCCTGAGAGGGAATAAAATGTACTTCTTCTGTTACACATACAGGTAGCCACAGTGGGTTTCACCCAATCCAGCTTCAACCATCTAAAGCATAAATCTTAAGTTATAAGATGCTATCAAGCTGACTTGACACAGGAAGTTCTAGAAGATTTAACTTTCCAAACAATTAGATTAGTTATCCTTTGGAAGCACCAATCTATATTGACTAGGAAGAAAACCTGAACAAGCTGCCTTGTACTCTAAAGTCTCCTCTTAGAGAGCTGTAGTAATAGTAAATACTTATTTGTGAAGAGAGCATAAGTAGTATAGCTGTACCAAAATCCATGGAGCTATCTGATTTTACAGCAGCTGTAGAAAAATCTTCATCCTTCTAAATTTTTTTTACATCTTCAGGCTTGTTCTAATAGTAAACTGAAGCAAAGTACTCTTTAAATTATAAACTATAGTTGATAAGAAAGAATGCAAAGATCTGTCAGGAGATATGACTAAAGAATATGTAAATATAAAAATTAGAAAAACTCAGAATTATTTAGTAGCAAGTCTTCATGTGCAAAACTTGTAAATTGCTTTTAGGTAACAGTTAAAATTTTTCTCATGTTTCAAATGGATAAAATAGACTGAATAAGATAGAGAACAATTGTACCATACCATTTGGTTTCTTTGGACCTCCTTCCAACTGCCTCTTTCTTCCCAGTTTGACTTCTGTGCAAGCTATCTGAGATTATTTTCAAATACATAAAAGATGTGGTACTTGAGAAACTAAAATTTCACTGGTATTTTTCAGAAATGTAATTTTTAAATTACTTTTTCTACCAGTTCTGACTAGGAACGAGTTAACTTTCTTCACAGCAGACCATATGGTGCTGTGTTTTGGACCTTTGGAATGTTGCTAAACACATCAATTTTTTGGTCATTGATAAAGAATTCTTGAAATGTCAAAGTTTTTGCTTTCCCTCCCTGCAACTCTGTTTCCCAAGTGAATAGAATGAGAGTGAGTTTTCATTTCAGCCAGGACAGAGATGATTTTCTCACAATTACAATGAGGGGAGAGGAGCCTGGAGGCATGTGGGCATGTATAGGGTGTTATTCTCACCATATCCCTTTCTCAGCACAAGAGGTGGAGGGGAAGGGAAGGGGCTGCTTGGACTTTCATTTCCAGATGATTTTAAACCACAACACGCCAATCAAGAAGCTGGTAGAGGACACAGATGGGACAGTTGACATAAATGGGACCAAGCAACAGTCCATATCACAAGGTGTGATATTTAGCAATAAAAACTGTATATAAATAGGAAGGTTGTTGTCTTCCAAAGGGGAAATTACTTAGAGGCTGTCTGGGTGTTGTTTTGCTTGTGGGAGGTGCTGCGTGATTTTTAGGGGGTTTTTTGGCATTAGTAGTTTGTTTCTTGTGGGTTTTTTCCTCTTTCCTCCACTTAGTGATCTGTATTTATCTTGATCCATAAGCTTTTCTGCTTTTGCTCTTTCTATTCTTTCCATCACCCTACTGATGGTGAGGAAAGTGAGCAAGAAGTTATGTGGCTGTGCAGCTGCTTGCGGCGTTGCGTTGTTTTTCCTTGGTCCCAGGCAGCTCTGCAGAGCCCGACAAAGGCGCTGCTTCTCGGAGTGACCAGGGCTGCCGCTTGCTCCCGGGCGCTTCTGCGTTCTGCGCACCGGGGTGGGCTGGCGGCATTCTGCTGCCGTGCGCGAGGGGCGAGACAAAGAGGGAAGGAATTGTCCACTCTGTCCGCATGGTCAGCTGAAGAGCTTTTATTTACCGAGGGGAGCTGCGGTGGAGAGCCGCGATTCGCTCCCTAGCGCCGCGTGGACAAAATGGCCCCGAACAAAGGAATGCATAGGGTTTAATGGGGGGTGGGCCGAGGGAGGCGGAAGCCCCCCTCACCCAAATGGGGCAGGCTACAGGGGAGTGACGTGGACTGGGGCAACCAATGGGGACGCGACAGGGTAGGACACGGGGCTCCGGGGCGAATGGGGTCGCAGGAGTGCAGTAACAGACACCGAACTCTCCGGAGTGGACAGGGGAGTGGCTACAGGACTGGCATGGTGAGCTCCAATGGTAAGTAACCTGGAGCAGACCACCGCAGCAGGTGGAAACACGGGGGGTGCACAGGGGTACACAGAACTGGCTAACTAACATATATCAGAACCCCTAATCTGAACCCAAATCCATGATGCAACAGCTGCTGACTGTGGTCAACTCACCCCATTTCTAAAAACTGTTTTTTTCATTCAGTGGTTTATACTTTGCTCAATCTCTGCTCTTTAGGAACTGAGTTCAAAGGATGCCATCACTACCCAAAGAATGCACTGAAAATTGGTTCATCAAGATAATTGTAATTTAAAAAAATAAACGGAAGTGAGAGAAGAAATTTTAAAAAAAACCCTCATAGTTATGATTTAGTCTGTCTAAAGTTTTGAGTTATGAAACAGAATTTGGGTAATTTAACTCTAACATATATTTTTCTTCTTAAGAAACAAAAAAGATAAAATCAAGATATAAAGCCACTTTAAAACAGAGGAAAGAGTTTCTGTAACACTTCAGTATTTCTTAAGGGTTCTGTCTTGTCTCCATGAAGAAATGACTTTGTTGATAAACTCTACTAGTTTGTGTCTCAAAAAGAATATCAGTGTCTGCATTCAAGACAGAGATCTCCAGAGGTCCCTTTCATCCAAGCCATTCTGTGATTCTATTATATAATTAAAATAGAAGATACAGATCAATTTTAAGCATGAAGAACTTTACATTTATCACAGTATTATAATGCACTTCCACAACTTTTATTCAAAGTTCTGTCTTTGAAATGAATTTACTGGGACAACTTGCAGGTTTGGAATTTGAAACTATTACTAAACTAGCTGAGAACAGGAAATGAGAAAAGTGGCAGATTTAAGGTTTAATATTTTCTTAAGTGACAGTAGGTTTTTAAAATATTTGGGGGTAACCTTAAAAAGCATGACTTGATGCAGGTTAAAGAATTAATAGTCATTTAGCATCATGTGCTTATTATAAGCACAAATATATTACTTAGATCCTGACTCTGATTCCATGATGTGCTTAATATTCTGGCTGCTCCTGCTGAAATCATATATATTTCTGCAGTGTTGAGGTCAAATTAAAATAAAAGACCTCAGGACATAAACATGAAAAATGTCTGAAGTTAGCTGATCACATTTAGAATTAACAAAGTGATACAACGTCTAAATTAATCTATTAAATGGAAAACATCTGCTTGTGTTAGGCTGAGCCATCCAGTAACAGATTTGGTTCCATTCATCTTTGTCAAAGTAAGCTACTTTTACTTGCATACCATAGAGAGCTACCCCCATTTTTCCAACTGTGCTAACATTAGTGATTTAACCAGGATCCAGGTAACTCTTCACCTGGAACCTTTTGTTTTCTCCTCAGGATTCAGCTTTTTTCCAAAGTTATTTTTAATTCAAACAACTCTTCAGTTCAAAAAGAGCAGTGTCAAGCACAGAATAACAAGCTGTGCATAGAGGCAGAAGCTCAGCCATAGCACCAGGCTAACTTGCCTTCAAGGCTTTCCAGTTGGAGCTGACAAGCACCTGGCTAGTGACAGGCTGGTCTGTTACACTGCATGAGCTTGCTTGTTTTTATTTGCAAATTCCCATGTAAACATGGGTAAAGTAAAACAGCAAATTGTTGCTGCATCTTGTCTGTCACATTTAGTCTCTCTGTGGATTCACTGTGCTGATAAATAAACTGAAGCTTTTAAGATTCTCACAAAAGAAATAAATTCTCAGTCCTACAACACTTTTCTCCATCTCCAGCATCTTCAGATAGCAGAATTCCAAACACACAAATTACACTGATTTTTGTAACTGCTAGAACTTCAATCATAATGTTAACAGAAAATGAATATAAAATAAATTCTATTTCATTTTAGATGGATACAAAGATATATGGGAATGGATTCAAAATAAAAGAGAATAGATTTAGATTAGGTGTTAGGGGAAAAAAATCTTTGCTGTGTAAATGATGAGACATTGGAACATGTTGTCTGAGAAATTCTGTATGTCCCATCCCTGGAAGTGTTGAAGGCCAGGCTGGATGGAGATCTCAACAACCTGGTCTAGTAAAAGACGTCCCTTTCCATGGTAGTAGAGTTGGAGTGAGATAATGTTTAAGGTCTCTTCCAACCCAAACCATTCTATGATTTTATGAATATAAGACAAAACCTCCCTGTTTGTAATCTCAGATTTTCTGTGATATGTGGAAATGTTAAGTTCCGTAAGTCACTTGTAATTCTGGTCCGGATTCAGTAAAGTTCCTAAACATACAAATTTTGTGCTTTACCCAAATTAGATGTTTGTATATTTTTTTAATATTTTCTATGTGCTTTATAGAGCAGAAGTGCAGCTAACAATTGTACAGGAAAAAGTGCTCATAAGCAGCAGTGTTCATGATGTGGAGCTCACAGTACCCAGGTGGCAAAGCCATCCTTATCCTATCCTGACCCTTCCTGAAAATTAATGTAGCTTGCATTGTTTCCTATAAAAGACTGAATTCCTTTCAATTGTTTCTGAAATGTAGTCTTTGCTAATTGTTCTTCATCTAAATACCCTACTTTAAGTACTAGCTAGTGCAATTAATTGTTTAGCACAGCTAGTAAAGATATGTATTATGCCTCAAGAAGATCATGTAGAAGAAAAACTGAAACAAACTTCACTTCTAAAGAGAAAAGTAACTTACTTTTACAACTTCTGTTGCAGATAAAGACAAAATCATGATAAAAAGCAATAAATACGTCTTAATAGAAGAAGCAGATAATTTCTAGTATGAGCCTTGACATCTATCACAGTATTAAAATATATTTTCATCTAATTGATTGAAACTTCTGTTTTAGAAAGGCATGCATCAAAGCACCTTTCAATAGTGAATATGGGTTTTTTTGGGTGCTGTAAGCTTCAGATATAGAAGCCAAGTCATGAGCCGATAGAGTTTTTGAATTCCCACATATTCATGAAACTGCATAAATATTTGAAAACTATACACTGAAGCTAATAAAGAGTAAATTAACACCAACATTACATATCTGTGATACATATGATATTTATTCAGGTCGTAGTTACTGCAAAATAAATAATAAATATACAAAATCTTGACAAAAAATAAGTCTTCTCTGGGAAGAGAGACAGAAGATAAACATGACTTATATAAATGGTTCTTTTCTCTCCCTGTTCTAGAAAGAAGGTGAGGCAACTAGATTGCATTTTCCAGTTATTTAGAAAAGTTCTATTTGGGATTAACAGAAAGATCATGATAAAAAGATTTGCTCGATTTTCTATAATTCAGGGAGAAACAGAAAGTAATATAGCACTTAGTTAAACACTTTCTTTCTCTATGTATGTCTTTTTTTCATGGAACATTAGTTTTCCTATCTTGTTTTTTTCCTATCTTTATTTAGACTACCCACCTGGCAATGCAAAAAGTTATGCTTTGAGCTGAATGTCACATTAACACTACACTAAACAAGTTTTAGTGTTTTATGCTTTAGCATTTTTTCACACACTCTAATGCTAATATTCCAAATGTTGCCATGTTCTGCTCCATAATTCTTAGTCTTCATATGTGCAAGTGTGTCCATGAGAAACAAGCACCTTGCCTCAGTCACTGAGGCAACTCTGTGACAACTGTGACAACTCATTATTCCAAAATGCTCTCCAAACCTTTTGTGGCAGTGCCACTTTACATCAAATCCAAAAGCAATCAGCTGTGAGACCATGTAAGTATATTTGCTTTTTGTTAGGAGAAAAGGGAAGAGGGAACAGATCTCCTGATTCCAAAATTAATCACTGGACATGTAGTAACCTCTGGAATCCCTTTGGTTCAGAGAATTGACAGGTCCTTTCTCTGTCAAATGAGGACCAGTTCGAGTAAGCAAGCCAGGCCTTGCTATCTCACCTGACTTTCATCTCATAGCATCCATTCTCATAGGACTTACTGGTAAGGTATTTTTAAATTTCATTTATCATTCTCATTTCAGGTAATTTAATCTTTCTCTTCCCTAATGCCATCATTGTCTGTGTATGAATGTATATGCTCCACAGCTTCTTTGAAGAGGAAATTGCCATGTAGCTTCTTAGTCTTGATATGATATCACATTTCTTTTCTTTGAAAAGTCTAGGGGCATATACTAAGGCAAAGTGGATCCAGTTACTGCTGCAACATGCTCATTTTTTTCTTGCCTACATGCTTCTCCAGAACATTGTGCATATATTTCAGGCATTTCTAACTTATTAGAATTGCACAATTATTTGTGGTACAAGTCTGAACTTGTCCTTGAATTTATTACAGGAGGGCAGCTGTGAGGAGCAAATGGATTCTTACATTGAATTAAATGTCATTTTTGCCTTCAGTGATGGAGTTCTTTGTCCTTAGAACCTCGTTTAAAACAGCTACAGTATTCTTCACCAAAATAAGTTATTAGGAATACAAGAAATTTCTATGTTAGAACACCAGAAAGAACATTTGGACACAAATATCTGATTCTTTCTTGCATCACACATATTAATCAAAATTCATTTTAATGTTCTCTAGTTATGAAAATGCTATAATCACATTTAATTCATTTGACACTTTGAGATCCTTACTTTAAAAAATTAACTAGGAGTGTGTTAATTAAATGTTCTTTATTTCTCTATATTTAATATTTCTTTATAGTAGGAATGAAAACATTCTTTCTTCCCTGCTCTTCAGGAAATTTTTGTGTGTTTTTGACATTTTTCAGTTATATTATCATGCCTTCTCCACAATTTCTTTCTGTTAAAGTCACCTTGCTCTTCAAATTTATTTAGTACATAATTTTTTTCCATGTCAGCTGTTATTAATGACAAGACCAGATCTAATTTCAGTTCCAAATTTCTAGATGCTTGTCATTTTTGGAAGCAGCTTCTTTTTTCCTTGATAAACATTTGATATTTGCTCTAAGATTAATCTTTTCAGTACTTTGAGTAAAATCAATATTGCTGTTTTGATCACATGTGTTTGTAACATATACAGTATACATAATAAATATCAAGAGAAATATACAACCGAAGAATCAGTATGTATCTAGCTATAATTACTGAAATTAGGCTTTGACATTTTTTTCCTAATGTATCTTTTGTATAGTTCAAGGCAAAGGTCCCTATCAATGTTTTTTTTATTATCTAAATATCATGATATCTAAAGAAAACATGTCCAGTATTTCTCTTCCTTTTAAATATTTTATATCAGTTTTGAATGTAGTAGGAAGATGATTTATAACCAAAATATGTATTGTCTGAATATAATTTAGTATTGAAAGAACATTTTTTCTTTCTTTTTGAATACTGTTACATTTTCAACCTGAAAAGGAATATATGATCATATTAAAAAATAACAAAAAAAAAAAAATACAATAACAAAAAAAAAAAAATACAACCAAAATTTAAAAATTTTATCTGTAAATATTCTAAATAACGTTATTTTGAAGCAGCCTTTTTGACACAAACTGTGATGTCAGTGTTGCATGTGAACAAAATGGTTAAATGACTGAAATCAAGAGAACATTTCCATCATGCATACTCATTTCTAGTGGGAACTAATTTAAAAAGAATTTTTTCCTAATTTTATTATTTGTGAATCAGGCCATTAACTGAGATAAAAGAGTTGGATACATTCCATTAAACTGAAACAGCATAGTTAGCATAGACACCGAAAAACCCCAACCAACCTATTAACCTTTATCACATTAAGACATAGGTTATGGCTTTCAATCTTATTTACAATTATTTGCCAAAAGAAGCCAGTGATCCACATGAGGGTCCTGTTGAAATAAGGAGCTTAAACTGGCATCATAGATTTTTTTTAAAATACTGGCTTTTCAGAGAATAAACCAGGTACTATTTTGTTATTACCCATATAGAGAAAATTAGCAAAATTCCAATAAAGTTTAGCCTTCAATGAATTATGTAAAATAATTCCTTCAGGGAAACAAAGGCAGAGCTACCAGCCCATTTCAAGAGTGAATATTTTTTCAATATTCTAGGCTAGGCACACAGGGCAAGAAACCCTAAATCTCAGTAGTGTGTTATTAAAAAACAAACAAACAAAAACATGATAAGTAGGGGAAAATGTTCAAGTTTTATAGAATTCAATCTTTATTTCCATGCAAAAATTTATAGGAAAATTACCATCATATTTCAAGTCAACGTTTCTTGGGCATATTTAACTTGGGTGTTCAACCTCAAGGCCACTAAAATTGTTAGTTTGTTTTTTTTTAATAACAGTGGAAAAGTAGACCAACAAATATTTTTGGCTATGTCAAGTATATTCTTGACAAGAACTATTTTGTAGTTAAATTTACTGTTTCACAGTTGTTTATTTTTATGTTCTATCAATATAAGAAGAAAATGTTTCCTATTGCAAACACTGTTTACTACTAAACAATAGGCAATCTTAACACCTTTGGACATTAATTTCATGTTTCTTGAGAGATGATCTAATTTGCTTAGCTGAATATCAGATCACAGCGTGTGATACTGCAGCCCTTTTTTTGTTTGTTTTATAGTTGTCTAACAGACAAAACCCTTCAGAAAGGAAAAAATTGAAAACTTTAAAGCATTAGGGTAGATTGAAATAAATTTGAATGTTAATCAAGCTGATCTCAAAAAAGACTTTTTTTCCATTTCTTAATACAAAGTCATTCAATGTCTATAAATCAGGAATTCAGCTGCTTTGACACTTGAAGTTTTGTATTATGTGATGAAGTATCTACAGTGGATTGAACTTGATTGGGTACCATATGCCCACCAAGCACATTTATAACTCCCTCTTCATAAACAGATAAGGGGAAAATACAACAAAAGTCTTATGGATTACTATAATGAATGGAGTGTCTGCAGTGATAGTACAAGGAGTAATGGGTAATTAAAAGAGAGGACATTTTTAGAACAGGAAGAAATTCTTCACTGTGAGGGTGTTCAGATATTCAAACAGGTTCCCCAGGGAGGTTGTAGATGCTCCAATACTGGCAGTGTTGGATAAGGCCATGTTGGATAAGGCCTTGAGCAACCAGGTCTAGTGAAGAGTGTCCCTGTCACTAGAAAAAAAAAAAAAAACTCTTCACCTCAGAAACACAGATCTCACAGAACCTCAAATAAGAAGCAGCATTTGTAATATCTGGCAGATGGAACTTAATCTTATGTAAGAAATAAAATTTAAAATAAATTATGACATATTCTTCTTCCTCTGCACTTCATAACTTACAACACTTGTTTTCTTATGTCTTTATATTGTGAGATGAGTTTTGTAATGCTGCAGATATTTAACATGCATTGGATACAACAGTCTCTATTGTTACAAAGGAGAAACTGTAAATCACAACAAAACTATTAATACAAACTCTGGATCAAATGGCAAAAATAAATCATCTTCAAAAACATTTTTGTCACTTCTCTTCTGCAGTTTTCATTAAGGCCATTGAAATTTTAAGTACAATCTTTTGCAAGTGAAATTTGTTTTTTGCCAAGTTTTAACTTTTGCAGGTGATCAAACTTCTCGGAAATGTTAAACTATGCTATAGCTGAACTGACTGTTTTTTGAAGATAAATGGAAATCATAGACTTTATGCACTTATTAGATTCTCTTTTGCTTAGATATGGAATATGACAGGAAATTTTAGTTTGCTCAGTTTCTTTACTTTATCATTAGATAAGAATGTAAAATGTATCTTTATGAGTTTTCCATGGTAAATCCTAAACAGTGTTATAATGATAAATGTACTGTGCTTTTTCATGAACAAATTGATCATCACAGACTTATCGATTCAGAGAAGGTTTGGGTTGGAAGATAATTTAAAGATCATCCACTTCCAATGCCTCTGCCATGGGTGGGGAGACTTACACTAGACCAAGTTACACAAAGCCTCATCCAGCCTGGTCTTGAGCACCTCCAGGGATGGGGCATCCACAACTTCTTTGGGCAACCCGTTCCAGTGCCTCACCACACACACCGTAATTAATTTCTTCCTTATATCTAATCTAAATGACCCTCTTTCAGTTCAGAGCCATTCCCCCTTGTGGTTTCACTACATTGTCTTGTAAAAAGTCCCTCCCCAGCCTTCTTTTAAGTCCCTTTTAGGTACTTCTCTCCAGCCTGAATGACTTTCTACATAGTTTAGGGGCTTCCAACCTGTGATCAAATTTGTGGCCCTCTTTTAGATTCATCCCAACAGGTCAAAGCCTTGCTTGCATTGGGAGCTCAAGAGCTGGATGCAGCATTCCATAAGGTAATTCCTATTTTGGAGAAGTTTAAGCAACATCTTGTAGTAAAAGGCATTCAGTGTATGGTGGTTCTCACTATGAACCAAACACTTATGTAGGGAATACCCATAGTGTAACTATGACAATAGAATGATCTTTCTGAACATAATTGTATTTTCAGTCAGTGCATGGCTTTCAGCTGGGAGAAGAACTGAAAAGTGCAGTGATAGTGACACATCACCTGTAAGACTGAACAAAAAAGAAGTGTTGATGAATGGGGACTTGGTCCTTGTTTGAGGTTTTTTCTTGACTTCATGGAAATTAGAGACAAAAACAAACAAAAAATGTGTTTGAATATTTTGTGTAGTATATTTAAATTCATTGGAAGAAAATCTCTGATATAATTAGTACAGAGTTGTACTAGTTGTTGATTTTGAAAATGTCTTTTTGTTTTAGTGTTGATTTTGAAAATGTCTTTTTGCTATCTCCTACTCTGAGAAATTGCCATAGTTATATTCATGTTGAAGAAGAGAGGTTTTGGTCATCATAAATACTTGAAAAACTCTTCATGGAAACTTCCTGTATTTTCAAAACACATTTTAGTTTTCAGTTACTTTGCAAATATCTAGGTGGCTAGGCTAAATGTGTTAGAGTACTTAGTTGTTAAAATTATAATTCATTATTTTTCTCTGATGGTAATATGCTATTAGTTTGCCATTGGTATATAAAAATTTTGAGAGCATAACACTTAAAATGGGAACTTAAATTACATCCTTCCTAATATAATAATATATATTATTAAATTATGTTTTCATTTGTCATATTTGTCAAATTTTTAATTGTTAGTAGCTAACACACTTTCTTATCATATCTGTTAAACAGCTATTGCAAACCAGAAAGTCAGTAAATTCTTCATTTTTTCAGAGAATGATGAGTGTCATCAAAGAGATGAGGTGTTCTAGAATTTAGTAATTACCACCCCTTCTCTAGTTTTTTAGGGACTTATAGAATATTCTAAAAGAAACTGTCCTCCCTTATATTCCAAAGGAGAGAAAATAATACCTAGATAATTGACATAATTTTCCATTACTGTCAGAGACATTACAGAAAACTGAACAAGTGAAATAATGCATAATTACAGGTCAAAAGCTGTAGGATATCCAAGGTCTCTACCTGCCTCAGACAACCCTATTTCATTTTCAGGTTTCATCCCAGTTTTTTCTGTATATGATTTTACAAAAACAGCAGTATCCCTGTAGTTAGGTTTTTCTTGGATGATACTTTAATGCACTCTCATTCTAAAATATGACAGGAAAAATGGCATCAAAGTTTGGATGTCAAATTTCTCTTAGTGGTTACACAAAATATAGTCTCATTCCAGTTATATTTAAATCAATCAATAATAGATCATGAATCAGAAAATATAGAGATGCGTATTTTTCATTTTTGTTTTCCTATCTGCAAATTAAATATTTGGCCCAGTGTTAATTTCTACTTTCTTAATTCATCTCAAATGGCTTTTGCTCATATTTTACTCATGTTGCCACTCTTAAAATATTCTGATCTCCTGATTTAAAGAGTTGATTTGCAGCATCCTATGTCAGTTATTGAATGTAGGTTTCCATGGAATCAGAAATGGAAGATTCATAAACTCAAATGAACAGACAATTCATTTTAATGATCAAATGAACAGACAAGGGTCTGTATTCAAGTCAAATGACTACCCTATTACAGAAAAGGCTGCTGCTCCCGTAGTGCTGAATCCATTAACATCAGTGCTCAGTATAATCTATATGTCTTAAGTAGAGGTCAGTCTCTCAAAGGAAGATAAGTGTTTTTTTTCTTCCAAATGGCACATCTGGGAATGCTTGGAACCCAGAGGATGGTGCTTTGTAGGACTTAAAGGTCAAATTGGAGGTAACTAGAAAATGTAACTGACTTTTCCTGTAGGCAGTGCTTGAATTGCTGGTTGAGGCTGAGATGAGTTTTGGGTTGATTAGCAACCATTTCAGCAGACAAGACTTGGCTAATTGTTAGTACTTCACTTTCAAATCGAAGACACTAGCACACTAATCTGGTCTGTGAGGCCTTCTGCTCTGTGCTGGTGAGGTCACACCCAGCTTCACAGAGAGGATTAAGTGAAGGCTGAGGGTGTTGGTACTGTTTAACGCAGAGAAGGCTTGGAGGAGGGAGATCTCATCAATGTATATAAATAGAGAATTATGTTTGTTAAGGGTCTGGACAATGACTCAGCAAGTTTGCAGATTACACTAAACTGTGATGAGTGGCTGAATATGATTCCTGAAAAAGTCAGATGAGTCAGAAATTTATGGTATATTTGCTTTCACAACTTTGCTAGTAAGATCCACGCCTTGATAGTCACAGGGACCATATGTGATATAGGAACCCCAGCAAAGGCTTCTGTTCACTGAGAATAAGTTCACATGGCTTAGACGGTGCTATTGGTGAAGGATTTGTTTATCTGTTAAAGCGTAATCTTTATTGCAATGCCGGTATTGTGCCAACACTAATCATCTTAAACATGTGCATGTTCGAGATGAAATTGAAAAGTATCTCAGAAATAGAAAATAAGCAGTTCAGAGTAGAAAATAAGAGCCTTTAATAGCACAACAGTTCATATATTAATGACTGGTTATTTGCAGAGCTGGAATGTGAAATCACTTTCAAAGAAATAAAACTCCTGAGAGAGCTATAAACTCTAATGTAGTTTCATGTTTAATAAACACCTTTAATCAAGGTAAGAGAGGGATATGACTTATGATGTGAGCCATTCAGAACAGAGGAAACTCTCCAAACAATATTTGTTCAACCCTAGCCACTCGTATCTAACAGAATATAAATGATCTGAAAGCAAAAACTGTTGAAGTACCAGGAATGATACCTACAGCTGAGCATATGCAAGGATGCATTTATAATTATTTAATTTGTAATCTTTTGTTTCCCACTGTTAGCTAATTGCTGACTTTCCCTATGGTTAAATTACACTTTTCACTTTTTTTTTAAGATTGTCTAGCTGTCTAGACAACAAGATGCATTTAGATGAAACCAATATAGAAAAACATTGACTCCCATCTATGATCAAAGTCAAGTCCTGTTTTTGAGGAATATTAAATGGCACATTTCAGGATAGATTTAGAAAAACACAGGTCTGCCAAGGTGAAAAGATGGTGAACTTACATCTCCTTTTTGTAAGGAACATCCCTGATTTCTGAAGGAACCAATTTTTCAGCCTTTTTTTGGAGTAGCATACTTTGATTAATGAATTATGGAGTAGCATAAGTTTATTAAATATTTTTGAGCAAATAATTCAAATTGATGAAACTAATTTTCTAATGAAAAAAAAGCTAGCCTTAATTCCCCAAAAGCAAAGAGTCAAACAAAAAAAAGTGGTTCTCTTTCTTTTGTTCTTCATGTCATCCATGCTTCCAACACAAATCTAATAGCAAAAGATATTAAGAAAAGGTTTTAGCATACTAAGATGGTCAGAACTCAGGATGTGGTACTCAAAACTATTTTTGACACTAGAACTTCATAATCATCATGAAAAGTCCTCAAAATAGCTTGCTTACTTTAACATAGTAGGTAAAAATAGAAAAAAAAAAAAAAAAAAACTATTAACCCAATCTATCTCTGTACTACAGCACTGAGCTGCTCTTCAGTATGCCATAAATATGTACTTGTAAATCAATGTCAGTTAGTTGCACCATTAGCAGATATTTTTAATCTGGCTCACTGAGTTGGGTTACTGAAGCATATGACCAGAAATATTTTCATCAGATTTACTCCCATATGCCACTGATTTCTTCAGTCTACAAGCATGTCACATAGTTTCTGGGTGTGCTGATTTGTCCATCTTTGCTAAAATTTTATCTGTGTGTCTAGTGGCATTGCACACAAAAGTGAAAATGTTCTACAAATGTTCATCCTGGCTTAATGTACTACAAAACCATACTAAAATATCAAAACACTAGCACTTCATGAATGTTACAAAATTGAATTAATTATAGTTCATAGAGTATTTTTATTTCTTAAAAGTGATCATTATTCCTATCTTCTCCTAGTTAAGGACTACCTTACAAAATACTCAATTATTTAAGTTAAAACTCAAGGTAAAATCCCACTTGAAATTATAATAATTTGTGAGTTTTAATTAGTAAAACCCAATATAATTTGTATAGAATATAAGAATTAGGAGAGAAACTAAACTGAAATGCAAATGAATGGGTTTAGTCTCCACTAGTATTTCTGTATTAGTATGCTAAGACTTTAAAAATAATATACTCATGTCTTACATGAATTTAACAATATAAAACATTTACACAAGGGAAATTAATAAATATTTACTTATCTGTTGTTCAGACAAGATAAAGGAGCAGAACAATTAATTAACTGCTTTACTTAATACAGTTCATTTTTAAGAGGAAGAGGAATCACACTGTCACAGTAAAAGCTCTCTAGTTTGTCTTCAGACAAACAGATATATAAATGGGGTGAATAAAGTTAGAATTGAAGCAAATAAGTTTCTAGAAATTTCTGCAGTGATATTCAAGAATAATCTTTAAATTTGATTGGCCTTCAGTAAACCTATGTCAGAGTTTTTAATATGATAGCACAGAGAACAGGGACTCTCTGAGTTCTGTGCTTATATGAATGATGCTCCTGTTTCAAATATATTTCCTGAAGAACTCTTGAGAATTGTCTAAGCATCACATGTCTGAGGTTTTCACTAACAAAAAAGGACAATTATGTTCCCATGAAAAAATTAACATTTATGTATGTTAGTTTTGGACCTAGTGCAAAGACAAGAAGACAAATCAATCTAATGTTAGAACTTCTTAGAGTTTTAACTACAGTTAAAAAGAAGAAATAGTTGAAAGTTTGTTAAAGAGTAGGAATAGCTTCTGACTTTATCCCTTAATTTAATCTAGCAAACTGAGAAAAGAAGGACAGACTCATAGATGACGTTTGTTCTTCCAAACACACATGAACTTTTCCAAGGGAAAAAAGCTGATTTTTCAGGCACAGTTCCTTTGACTACGAATGCATTTTTGGAGGGTGGGGGCATAAATAAATTTAAAAAAATAAAAATAAAAAATAAATAAATCTTTTTTCTCAGCATGCTACAATCCATTGAATCAAATCCCTGAACAGCTGCCATGCATTCCCATTAGGACCTTTCTAGATTTGTTTGCTTGAAGAGTAGGAAAAGAAGTAGTCTCTTCTCATTACTAGTGGTCTATTGATTAAGTCACTTTCTTGGATTTAGGAGATATGACTCAATTTTTCTTAATAAGAATCCACCTGGATAAGAACACAGAACACTTTGGTTAAAAATCTATGTAAATATGAATAGCTGCTGCCATCTCTCTGGTAGCACCTCTGCATTCGTCTGTTTGTCCACAATAATCTAATTTATGATAATCGAATTTATGTTAGTGCCTGAAGTGAGAGAGAAGCTATCACTTTCACAGCAGTTTCTGAGAATATAGTAGAAAGTAGTTAATAGGAATGTAGATAAGGTGACATTCCACTTTTCATGTGGTACTAGCAAAACCTTTATTTTATTTTGTTGAGAAAGAGAGGAAATAATATTGTCTCACCTGTGTTAATATAATACTATGTCACACTGTAGTTGCTTGGGATGGTGTTTCAATATAAAAGAAAATCCTCATCTTTAAAAGGCAGAAATGCAGTACTGCCTCTTAGATACTAGATATTAAGGCATTATTTAAAACATTCTTGATAATGGTATAGTTTTGCACTCAATTGTGTTTTAAGATATGCAATTGACAGAACTTTAACTTGGAATATTAAGGAAATACCTTCTGTACAGCACTTTTAT
Organism: Vidua macroura; assembly: GCF_024509145.1. Classification (NCBI taxonomy): domain Eukaryota; kingdom Metazoa; phylum Chordata; class Aves; order Passeriformes; family Viduidae; genus Vidua; species Vidua macroura. The sequence continues at coordinate 43,493,444 of NC_071572.1, read as the reverse complement.
TGCAAAGTCAGATCTATGAATATTAATTGCTTTATGTCAAATTTTAGACTTTAATATGTTTCTCTCTTTTTCTCTATTAAACTAAATCATACTTTTGGTGGGTTTGTTCATTTATGAAAGAAAATAATTAATGACAGAAAAAGGAAATTAAAGGAAGAAAAGATAAAAAAAGAAAATAAAATATTTTTAAGCTGTCATAGGGTTTATTTTTTGTTCTGATTCCAACACATGCACAAACTGCTGTAAGCAAATGCCAAGCTGCCTGATCATGGGTCTGACTAGCTGTTACATTTTTCCTCTGACATGGTAGGCATCTTGCATCAACTTCAGATGTCAGCAGCAATGAGGGCCCTTGCTTTTTCTGGAACTTTAAAGTTGGAAAAGACCATCTGCTCAGCCTTCTGTTATCTGAACTCTTCCCTAGAAATAGTTTTCAAGAATATATTAAGAAATGCAATAAAAGAGATAAAGCGTAATATGTTGGTAAGATAATTTTAACCCTTTCCTTTGACTTCATAAGATACATATTTTGTTACAGATGCTGCAGAAATGAAAACCAAAAGGAAATTTGTGTAGTTCACAGCAATTTGGTTTAGGGCATTGAATTATTCAGCACTACAATTTTTACCTTATTATTAAATGTTTTCTGTATTATATGTTATTTTCTATACTATATGTTATTGCAATATATCTAATAGTTAAGATTCTTTTGATGTTCTGTTCCCTCACAAAGTTTGAAAGTGTGTACTCAGCAGTGTATGAGAGAATCTGTGCCAGAACTAGAAATCTACTAGAACACTCCCAAAATAGCAACAGATGAAATACAGCTTATATAGAATTTTATTTAGAATAAGGAATGAGTATGCATTTAATGAAAATTACTCTGTAAAAAAGAATTGGCTTTTCTTTCTTAAAAAAAGATACACTCTACAACTGCTTAAATTTAAGATTATATACACAGTTTTTCTATTCATGCTTTGTAGGCTGTATGCCCTGCTGCCAAATTCAGCAATGACAGCACAACATAGAAGTTATCTAGCTGTGTACAGAACACTGAGATCACAAATATGGATGTTGCCAAATACGAAGTTAATTTTGAAAGCCAGCAAATGAGAGTTCTATTTTATGAGAGGTGCAATGAGTATAAAAACAACTTTATTTTAATTTTCAGTATTTATACAGACAGAAATCTGATAGTTATCTTATTTAAAAGGCTTCACATCAAACAAAAATGAAGTCTGTGGGAACATTTTCATTGTCTTGAATGAACTGTGGATCAGGATTTCCCTTCATTAGCTACTCACTGCTTGGGAAGCATGAAATACCATAGGCTGTAGAGCTATTAGGTTTTTCAATATGGTGTTACTGCAATGGTTTCTAACACTGAATTTTTTTTTCCTCTTTTCTTTCTTATGAAAGCTATTATTACTGGGAAAAAGAGAAAAAATGTAATTACATTTTCCATAGAACATAATTAGTTTCAAATGCACTTTCACAACAATTCATTTTGTAAACTTTTAATTAAAGAATAAGAAGTATTATCTTAAAGAAAACAATGAGTGCAGTAGAGTGCAACGACCATCTTATCAGTTTTAATTATCCCAATGCCTCACACTTATCTTTTCCTGGAAGTGACATATCATTCTTGAACTGTAGAGATCAACAGATACGGTATGCTTTTTTATACAGTTCTGTTACTCTCAGCCACAGCCAATGTTTTTGTTTCCTTGGTAATACATATCTTTATATTTAAAAATGAATGAAACATTTATGAAGTTTCTTCCTGGTCAATGGGATATTTGAAATTAAAAACTACTGTTTAATTTCCAGTGAAATGAATTATCCTGATGTCATGAATTGCCTAAAAATTATGGAAGTACCAACAATTTTTCCTAAATGTATGTTCATAATTTTTCTTTAAATTCAAAATCCTAATTAACTGTCCACAAATGCTGTAAAATCTATTGCATTAAGTTGGTCCTAGGTTCTACTTTGACTTAAATGAGAATAAATTATCAAAGAATTTACTGTTTCACTGGAACAGTTTGAACTTGTGAAGCAATTATTTTGAGTCATGAAAACCCACTGCATTCCCTTGCAGGCACATAAATAAAGCTAAACGAAATCAAACTACCAAACTTCAGCAATGTGAAGCCTGGCATGTCTGGCCTCCATCTCCAGAGACCTTCAATTTCCTTTCTCTTTGGGTATATCATATTTGATAGGATGAACATAAAAATGGAATTTAATTATCATCCTTAACAGGGTTGACCAAAAAAAAAAAAAAAGCCATATTGGTGAGTTTTTATGAGAGGGTGGCTTGCTGTCCCCAAAATGTGTAATAGTGACAGGAAGAAATTATCTAGTTTGTGTATTTTTGATTGCAAAATACAATGTTTTTTCTGTTCAGAGATGGTTTTACTGTGCTGGCAGTTAGTCCAGGACATGGTGGCTAATTTACCAGGGAACTGGAAGGCCATTGGGTAGTGTTCAGATTAGCAGCCAATGAAAAATATAGACAATCAATGCTTTTTAGAAGAGAAACTTAATATGAACAGAAGACAGTAAGAAAGACAAATATTGCTTTAGGCAAGAACTGTGTGCTTCTCCAGTCTTCTCTTCCATTTTATTGTTTTAGGTTAGCAAATGAAAAAAAAAGAAAAAAGAAAACATATAAACTCCACTTTCTTTCGGGAAAAACAGGTATTAATTATATAAGCCCACTTGACAGATAAACCAACATGATTTATTACTTTAAATGTCAAGACTCAGATCAGAAAATTTCAAGGAAAAGAGGGAACAGAAACCAGTAAGGTGTTGCACAGGAGAAATTACATCAAAAGTATGTTTTCTGCATTCTGAATTCAAACTTGCCATAGATTATACAATGTCAAATGAGCAAAATGATTATGAGAATTACAACTTTCTCCTGACATTACTATCATATTTTTTCCTCATGGATAATACTTTAGATGTCTTTAATTTATCAGTGTCAGAAATGTGACTTAATTCTTCTATTTCCACTAGTGGTATCTGATATGTCACTGAGTCAGAGCTTTTAGTGATACCTCATGCAGAAACATCAGAATGAATAATATAATCAATACCACTCCAGGTGAGTGTTCACTCATAGACAAGAGTATTGGGTACTTACTTTGTGTTCAGTCTTCAGTTGTTTATTGACTTGCTTTAAGATTTAGTAGGAAGTCAGTAACTTAGAGAATACATAAAATATCCATACTACATTTTTCCTATGCCTGTGGAAAGACTGAAAAAGAAATGTGAGTATATACAAGCTTTTAATTACTTTTAAGAAGTAATATACCAGAGTGAGGCATGCTGTGAAACAAATCACATGAACATTGTTACATTTCAAAAAAATCCCTAATTATTATTAAATATTAAAACTAAATTCAGACAATTTAGATACAATCTGATATTCATAATTGTATGGTTTTTAATAATCCCAGGATGTCTGAGATCAGAAAGAGTTTGAGAAGTCCTTGGCAAGTCTGAAATAAACCCAGAATGTTGCAGGGTACTAATTGTAACTGTTTCATGCCTGGAATAAAAAGCTGTAGTTATCATGGAATTAGAAGCAAGTGGGGGGTAAAATTATGGCCAAAAATTTGATGTTTTTTTGTTGCATCCCAGGCTGGGTCAGTTAGGCGTTCTGATAAATGTTAGTTAGCCAGTTCTATGTACCCCTATTTCCCCTCACAGTGGTTCGCTCCAGGTTGTCTGCCATAGGAGCATCTCCTTGTCAGTCTTGTGGCCACCCCCCTGTTCATTCCTGAGAGTTCTGTGCCAGTCACCCCATCCCCATATCCCTATTTGTCCCGGAACCCTGTACACACCCCTGTTGTGCTGCCATTGGTTGCTGTGGTCCATGTCACTCCCCCGTTGCCTGTCCCCATTGGGCAAGAGGGGCTTCCACCCCTGTCTGCCCACCCCCCTATATAATCTCATGCTCCCTTTGTCTCACGGTCTTCTTGTCCATGCAGGCGCTAGGAGTGGACACTGCTCTCTACCACGGCGGCGACACACGGGAATAAAAGCTCTCCAGCCATGCAGGACAGGGTGTGCCATTCCTTCTCCCCTTTTTCTCCTCTCAGCGTTGGTTACAGAGCGCGGCTAGCCCACGCCGGTGTGCTCAGCGCTAGAGTGCCCGGACATGCGGCAACCCTGGTCTGGCCAAGAGGCAGAGCCTAGCCGGGCTCCCCAGAGCTGCCCGGGACCGGAAAGGAGAATGCAACGCCGCAGTTTTTAAATTGTATGTAATTGTCTTCAGTAGTATGCTGTACAGTTTTGGAAATTATATTCCTTGACCTTCTTCTTTAGAAAGAGAACATATAATAAGAATGGTGGGAAAGCATTAAAGAGGTGCACATTCTTGAGATTTTCCATTTATTTTTGTCTTTAATATAGTGTCAGATTATAGTTACAAACCTTTACCTCTCCTCATTGCCAGGAAATTTAGGAAAATAAATATAAAATAATAAGAGAAGGTCAGAAATCTAATTTGCCATTGCAGTGGTAGTGCAAAAGATTTTGTTGAGGTTTTTTTTTTTTTTTTTAATCTGATCTGTGTCTGTAGACTCTGTTTAGATACTTCAACTTTTATGTAGTGACAATATAGGAATGGTAATTTTGTAATTATAGTCATCAGTGTCCCACATGACAGTAGTCACATTTTTCTAGTTATATCAGAGTGCCATAGAAAATGACATGCTATTTTCCATGAAAAAATAATTTTGGGTACACAATAGAGCTTTTTTTTTAATTACATGTATATTTTTACCATATTAGATGTCTTTCTTCTCTTCCTTATTGAAATAACTTTATGTACCATTTTCCTTTTCAGTACTATCCTATGGTTTCAACTTGAATTGTGGGAAGCATATTCTTCTCTCTCTCAGGATTTTTCATAGAGGAGCACAGAGGAAAGAAAAAGAAAACAGTTTATATTTCTGCTCCTTGTTTTTCTCATGTGGAATATGTTTGGAGAATTGTTTACCTGGGGTGATTGCTTGATTGGATTCTGGTGAGGATTGTTTGAGCCTGATGGCCAATCAGATCCACCTGTGTCTGGACTCTCGGGAGAGAGTCACGAGTTGTGAGTTAGTTAGATATGGCAGTTATAAAAAGTAGGTGTGTAGTTTTAGTATCTCCTTTAAATAGTATATTAATGTATTATAGTATAATTATAATAAAAAAATCATTCAGCCTTCTGAACTGGAGTCAGACATCATCATTTCTTCCCACTGGGTTAACCTGCATTTACAATACTTGAATAGTTCAGTCTCTGATTTGGCAGGACTGATGAGTTCTATGAGTCCAGAAAAAGTTTTGGATACTCATTATCCAGGTGATTGTTTCTATTTACTTCAACATTGATTGTCCAACCATAACCTGTGAATCCAGACTAGAAAGTTCTCTCCACAAGGAACATCACTTTCAGAAAGCTTCCTCCTAAAATCCTGTTTGTATTCCCCTGTTTGTGATTCCGGTAAGTCATGAACAACTAGTAAGGTTGATAAATTGGTCTAGCTATTTGCTAATATTTCCAGCAAAACCGTCTGCTTGGCCTTTTAAACATTAAGACATCAACAGACCTATTATAGTTATTCAATTGTATTAAGTCTTTCAAAATCCAAAGGAAAACATTTCCCTGTTCAGCAGTAAGATAACATGTCTCAAAGAGTTGTAGTTTGAGACTGAATGCTGGTTCTGCTGCCTGGAGTATGAGATTTTTCTGCTGTCTCCTTAATGTACAGATATAGTGGGATATCTTTTTTTATTAAATGATAAAAGGATGAGAGGCTTCCATGTATTTCTATTAAAAACATTTTCAGTAGATAGAAAATGAACTAGTTGTATACAGTTTTTCAAAGTTTACCATATACAAGCATTCATGTACTCATGGGATAAGCAGAATGATCATGTAAGAACATTTATTGCCCATACGAATAACAGCAATGCTTTCAGCATTCATACAGGTACAGATAAAATGGCAGCCTTCAGCTGTCTCATAGGTAAGGTTTGCTTCACAGATTAAAATGAGGAAGTATGAACTTCATTAAAGTGACATAAAAATTCATCACAACCACTGCTAATACATTTAAGTGAGCATTTTGAGTTAGCAAACTTAAAAAAAAAAAAAAGTCAGTGAGACCCTGCAGAGGGACCTTGACAAATTACAGGGCTGGGCATGAATATGAATATGAAGTTCACTAAGGAAAGTGCCAGATTCTGTACCTGGGATGGGCTAACCCTGGAGAGTTGAGATGCCCTCTGGGAAATGAGTGGAAAGGGTCCTAGTCATTGATGAGTTGATGTGCATCAGCAGTGCCGTGGCAGCCAGGAGGGCCAGCCCTGTCTTGTGGTTTGTCAGGCACAGCTGGGCAAGGGAGGGGATTGTCCTGGGGTATCTTCACCTGAATTGCTGTTTGCAGGTTTGAGTGCAACACCATAAGAAAGATCTAAAGATAGAGAGTGTTCAAAGGAGTGCAATAAAGATGGTTAAGTGCCCTGAGGGGAAACTGTATGAGAAGAAGCTGACAGCACTTGGTCTGTTCAGCCTGAAGGAGACGGGGGAGTCCTCATGGCAGTCTACAGCTTCCTCATGAGGGGAAGAGAAGGAGTGGACACTGAGCTCTTCTCTATGATACCCAGAGTGCCGAGCTAGGAGTTGGACTCGATGCTCCTTGTGGCTTCCAACTCAGCATATTCTATTATTGTGTGACTCTGTAAAATATAAGCAACAGGACAAATGCAAAGAAAGCTACTCTGAGATGTTCAAATTTATTTAATTTTTAATTTATTTAATTTTTCACCATGCAAAGTTCATCTTGAAAAAGACCACTCATATAGACTTATTACAATACCAAAAATAAGGATGCTCTTAAACACTGTACAAACCTACCAGTTTTCTCTGTTGTAAGATGGTATCAATTTCATTTCATTTAGGTTGCAGATTGAAAAGTTTCAGCTTGAAACCACAGAATTGATCCTGCATTTCTCCTTGTTGTTGAAATCATAAATGTGGAAGACGTAATACCGTTTACCTTGTAAACATCAGAGACAGCATTTAAATACAAAAATCCTTTGCAAGAGCTGGGACAACAGCACTCATATTTCAACATAAAGCAAAAGCCATTATTTCTATAACATATCAAGAACAGGGCATACAATTCTTGACGTCCCAGATCCTCATGTATTTCCTTTTTCCACTTGTCAAGTAGTCAGTGAGAACCAATTAAGGCCAGTACTTCTTCAGGGCAAAAAAATAATTATCTGCTCAATTACTCAAAAGTGATATAGCTCTCCATTTTCACTTGTCTTTCCACACTTCCTGTTTTATATTTTAAATTCCCTGATAACTCAGTCTCCTCTTTACCTGTTTCTTTGTTGGTTTGTTTTTGGTGTTTTTTTTTGTTTTGTTTTTGTTTTGTTTTTTTTTTTTTTTTTTTGTTTTTTTGGGTTTTTTTTTGTTTTTTTTTTTTTTTAGCAAGGAAAAATGCCAAATTCTGATCTTAATTCTTTTTTTCTCTTAGTAGTCAAGTCAGTGCAAGTCTGAGGTTCATTTTTTGTATAACAGCATTATTCATCTTTTTTCTTTTCTATACCCAATCTTACTACTTTATTTCCCAGTTATTTTACCAATTTTTTTTAATTTTTCTAATATTTACACATACAACAGTTTAAAATTTTACAGTGAGGATAGAGCTGTAAAACAAGATAAGATGACCATGCATCTTTTTGTAAAAGATCTGTCCCTTAGAGTGATTGTACATCTCGTGATTTAAGGACAAAATTCTTACTTAATTCATTTGTCACAGCAAGGGAAAACTTCAATCAATCAAAGCTTCACATAGCAGCACTAAGGTTGTAACTGATGATTAAATCCGGCTCCTTTTTATAGTATTAAAAGAAAAAGAGGGTTTCTTAATAAGAAATGCAAGGCAAAATACTCTTTTTTTTGTTTCTTGGACAAGGCCCAATAGCATATATTTAAGAAAAAGCATTTAAGTTAAATATTTTGCAAGTTAAAATGTGACATTACTCTAAAATTTATATTTCCTACTTGAAACCTTAAAGTAGTGAAAGAGAATGAGAAAAAAAAAAAAATCCAGAAAATTACAATGGAGATGTACTTCTTTCCTGGAAATATTGAATGAGTACTGAAAACAGAATGCATCTTTGTGTTTCATTAACTATAGGTTCATTTGTCATGGCCAAGAATTCTTTTATGAAGGCGATAAGCCTTCATAAGCTGGTTCTCAGGAAAGTACATTCCAGTCTCAACAACTTATAAATCGAGGAGGACTCAGTTCTCACAGAGATTAGCTGCTTGTGGTGTGTTCTTGGCTACTGAAGAGATGAAGGCGAGCTTCAGAGATGTGTGTGGAACAAAAGGTAAGGTGGTTCTTTTGAACTTAAGCACAGGCCAGCATGACTTTCAAAAGAGAACTAAAGAGGAAGACTCCTGCAAAAAAGATCCACTGTGTTGGTATTACTTTCAGAACCTTTAGAAAGATAATTTTTGATGGATGAAGAACATGAGATGAAGGTAAAAATCTGGAAATTACTGAGTGAATAGCATTATTACAAACACTTCTGGCATTTCTTCAAAATGGAATGTGAACTTTCTTTGCTGAAAGCTATGACAAACACTATGCTGTGATCTCAAGAATGATAGTATGAATTTCTTTAGAGCCGTTCATACTGGAAGATGTTGAAATTATTTGAAATTCTTATAAAAAAATTCTTCAGAAAGAAAGAAAATAGAGAGCAAGAAAGAGATCTGATTTCTAGGAGAACTGTAGATAGAATCATCCCATATGTTCATGTTCAACTTCATGTTGAAGTTTAAAATGAAAAAAAATCATAATTCTCACAATAGCTATCTGTCAGGGTGTAGTTTGCATCCCAAATTCATGTTAAATTGATCCAGGTGTAGCCATAACAATTATGAAAATATTAATTATAATTATAACACCAAAAGCTAGCTACTTTAATTTGTTAAAATTTTATTTTCAGGTCTTAAAAAAATAAAAACAGCTTTAGCCTTAGCTTCGTCTGTAAGATTTCATAAGCTGCATTTACTACACTTGTGCCGATTCCTTCATGTTACAGAAACCGTGTCAAAGAAATATTCATTAAAAGTTTGGCACACTGGTTAAGTGGTCTTCCAAAGATTGCTTGTAGAAGTATCAAACTGAAGTGTGCAGTTTATGCTAAATATTTATGCTAAGTGACTGGCAACGGCTACCATCTCCCCTCCTTTTTTACAAGGGCTTTGAAGTAAAGACAGTGAGTAATTAGAAAACCAAAGCAGAACAAACTCAGGGAGAAAAGAACTGCAAAGATGCTATGAATTCTTGTAAACCATTACAGAATCATTTGGATACGTAAAATGTTTTGTAACTACTTAATATGAGTTACCATCAGGTAACAGCTGGTAGTTCATATCTTACCAGTTTTTCGAGAAAAGTGAGATGGCAAGCTATATATTCTTTTTATATGATTATGACAACATTCTTTATTCAGTAATTGAAATTCCATTGCCGTGAAAACATAGAGTTTTTATTTTCTCATATGAAAATCTGATGTGATTTTTTTACAAATATAAATCCTGTAACCCAGTAAATGTCTGGATCTTCATGTTCTCATTTAGCAAAATTTCTTGCCATAAAAACCTTATAAAAGAATCTTCATATTTGAAATGAAAGAAAACTTGAATATAGAGATTTAAAGCACTCATTTTGGTGTCCCACAGTGAGTTAAGCAAAAAAAAAGTCTGTTTGTCTGTTTAAGACTTTTCTGTGACTAAAGTGAGATTCTTTATTTGTATTAAGATGAAAAGAATTTGGATCATGAATTTGCAGAGTTACTGTTAAATTCTCGCTTTCATAATTTCTGGTTTTTGGTGTTAAAAGATCTGTTAGAGCATGTGAAAGAGGGAGAAAACTGAATAATGTATTCTGTTATAGAATAATTTAAGTTGGAAGGGACTTGCAGAGGTCATCAGGTCCGGATTCCAGCTCATAGCAGGTTGAACAAGATCAGGTTGTTTGAAGACCTTTCTAGTCAAGCCTTGAACACCTCTGAGATTTCACTATATTTTAAATTACTTGCTGTAGTGTTTTACCAGCCTCACAGTGATTTTCTTGTCTCCCTTAATCATGCTTTCCCAAGTTCTGACTTGTGTCTATTATCTTTCATCCTATCACTATGTACTCTCATGAAGAAGAGTTTAGCTCCATTTCTTTATATACTCACACTAGGGAATTGAAGAAAATAATGAAGTGTAACTTTATTTTTTCCTCTTAAGGCTCAACAAAACCAGGCCTCTCATCTTCTCATGATAAGCCTGCAGCTCCCAGCACATCTTCCTTCTTTCTTATTCTAAAATTAAGCATGGTATTTGAGATCCTTCTGTCATCAGGTAACTAATCACCAAGAACTTTCAGAGATGACAGAGGCCTCAAAGCATCATCAGCCACCTTCTGTAACACCCCTTGTTGTAGTCTCTCTGGACTGAAGTGACTTAAGCACATTCAATTGCCCACTTCCTTCACCGTGGGCAACATTTCACTCCCAATAACCACAATTGCATCAAAAAAGGCCTGAGAGCACGTTTTATGGAAAAAGAAACGCAAAGAAGCCATGAAGTATGTTGAGTTCTTTGACACTAGGTTTCCTGCCCTGTTGAACAATAGGCCTCAGTTTTGATGTAGATTTCCTTTTTCTGCCAATATCCATACCAAAGTTCTTTCAAATGTCTTTTCTATAGTTTCAACTTCAGTTAATTGTTGGAATTTTGAGAATCTTTCCCAACATCTTGCTCCTTAACCTGCTTCCTCACACTTATCTCTGTCTTCTCTTCAGGTAATTTTAAAGTCCTTCTCACTAGAATTAGCAAGCCTGCTAGCAAAGGCTTTCCCAGTTTTTCAGATGGACTATGGAGCAGTTCTCATTCTTAAGAGAAAACTTGAAGCCGTATTACATCACCTGCACAGCACGGTGTTGAGCTGCAAGGTGCATGCAGCCTTACTTAGCTCAGTCCTTCTCCCTCACTGGAAGCACTGAGGAGAACATTATCTGGACCCCTACACCCAGAGCTTACCACTTCACTTTCTTTTTCTTGTTCCTTCCTCAGTTTCTACTTATCTGATTTTTTTTGTTTGACTGGGTTTTTTTGGCAATGGGGGTCAACAGCAGCTCTTTTCACTCATCAAAGCAAATTTATATTATTCACAGACTTATAGAGAAGGCTTAATTTGCAAATCTAAGGAGATTTTTTTTGAGAAATATGATGAATCTCAAATTGGAATTATATATTCAGTTATTTAGAACTAAGTTTGAAATTTAGGGTTGCAAATATGAAATGAAAGTAAAAACAAGATAAAACTTTTTCAGGAATACATTTCACCTACAAAAATTATACTGTGATTTGTTAAAAGTAGACATCAGTTCTCTGCAAGGATTCAGAAGATTACTTTTTAAGGTTTTGATTTTCTTTATTTTAAATATATTTTTTTTTCTCTCTTTTATGAGAAAATTAGTGAATTTAAACTCATAAAATAATTTTTTCTCTGCTTTATTACTCTCAGTTTGACACGTCTAGAATTGCTAGCATTAACTCTTCAATTTGCCTTAGAATGCTGATCTACTCTTTTTATTATATAGAGAAAAAACTCCAAGCTTTCACCCAGTGTATATTTTGAATCATAACAGTGGTTTGTGCACAAGCAATAAGTGACAATTTTTAGCATTATATATTCAAATTTTAATAGATATTTTTATTTCTATGAGCAGGGAAAATAAAATATGGGAATAGGAAAATGTCAAGATTAAATTAAAATTTAATGAACAGTATTGGTTTAGCTCCAATTATAAGGCTGGGTTAAACCTGCATATATAATAACTTCATGAATAACTTCATGAATAGCCTGAGACAAGAAATTTTTATGAGATTCTCAACCACAGATTTATCTTGGCTCTGAAAGAAAGGGTATGTATTATATGTATTACGTTGAAGTCTCTCTGCTCTTGTTTTCAGAGGCAGAAGGAAACAAAATCCATTCTATGTGAATAATTAGGAAAAAACAGGCAGCTTAATGATAGTGTTATTTTTTACCTCCGTCCCACACAGTCTTTCACATTGATTTCTTACATTCTTATCCTGATGCAGAAAGGACCCTGCTCAAAAATCTCATCAGCCTGACAATGTGAAGGGGATTCTGTACAAACAAACATAGTAAAAACACAAAAGGAAGGATGAATCATGGGGCAGCAGCCTCAGAAAATGACAGGTAACACTTTATCAAAGGAATTAAGGTAAATTGGAAGCAATACAGGGACAAAATATTTTTTTTATTTGTACCAAAATTTTACTTACTTGGAATCATTTTATTTCTGCATTGCTCTGTCTACTCTTATACTCTTGATAAGGATACTTCTGATAGACCTGTATAAATTACACCATATAGAGCTGCCATTTTCCTCTATGATCAGAGAATCATAGAAGGGTTTGAGCTGGAAGGCACATTTAAAGGCAATCTAGTCCAAACTCCCTGCAGTAACCAGGGACATCTTCAACTAGATCAGCCTGCTCAGAGTACTGTTCAGTCAGACCTTGAAAGTTTTTAGACATGAAGTGTCTACCACCTCTTTGGGCAATCTGTTCCAGGGTTTTACACCTCTCATTGTTTAACAATCTTTTCCTGGTGTAGAAATGTGAAAGGAGAATTCCCATATGTTTTCAAACTGCTTTTTAGAAAAATATTAGCTTCTCAACTTGAATCCAACATGTCAAAACTCACAAATGATAAGAGCATAATAAGATAAAAGGAAACGTGTGGGAAACTTGTTAGATTAAATATAGAGGTCCCTTCTTTTTATTCTTGATAATTAGGCAATGTTGGGACACAGTCATCTCATCCTGTTAGTTAGACTGTTCAAATAAAGCAAAAGAATCCCACTGTCCCAAATGTAGGGGTACTGATTTTGGAGAACATCTAGACAACTTAGCTATAAATCCATATGCTGTGGAAGTGTTAAATTATACAAAATGGACCCACACTCTGATGCAATATTTTAAAGTGTTTTCAAAAGAGAAATTAAACTTTGGAGTAATATATCAGTATCTTATCTTGCAACACCATCTTTTCACAAAATGGATATTATTCATAAAACAAAAAACTTTAAAATCAATTTAATACTCTGTTGGTTACCCCCAAATGAATGCTTGCAAGTGACTCAGAGCATAGATGTTACATATAGTCAGTAGTATGTCAATAAATGATGCAAATATTCTTCTTTCACTAATTCTCTTCTACTATTTTTGTAAATTTTAAGGAAATAATTTTTAGACAAAATGGCATTTTCCTTGCCAATTCAGAAGACTAGCCAGCAACATAATTAGCTGATTAATTATTGTTTTCTTTGTGAAAGAAATCACCTTTGAGATGAATTTGTTCAGACATGAAAAGCTGTATATTTGACATACACTTTTGTTCCCTGCTGGTGAAGTGCCAAAGAATCTATTTTGGTCTTGTTTCACCAGCCTACTTTAATCACTATAAAAATCACTCAAAGGATCAACCAATGCCTTGATGACATAGGGCAAATATCTTGAAGCTTATATAGAGAATTCCAGCTGAAACACTACAAATAATATGGTTTTATCTCCCTTATGTTGCTGTAATATTTATGGTTGTCAGGCTTTCAAGTAAATCAGAAAAAGCTTTTTCTAAAAATATTAAACTACTAAATATAAAGAGCTTGTTTACTCTTATTGGAAACCAAACCTCCTGAAATACTTACCATAAAGTGCTTCCTCACGGTCATAGGAGGTAGATCTTAATTAACCTTTCCAGTGCCCTTGCATTGTAGTTAATTAAACCTGTACAAATCACACTAGCATAATTCTGAAATGCAAACTTACAGTGATCAAAATGTTGAGTATCACCCCCTTTTGGAGCTTTCAACTGACCTTGAAATTTAGCATTATAAAGCTTTTATAAAGAGGCACACTTTTAAAGAAACAATACCTTCATATTAGGTTTTTTCTTGGTGTATTCAGGCAGCCATTATTTCTAGAACAAGTTGATGGCAGTTACTGCTCCCATACTGTGACAGGTACCTTGAAAATAATTACGTATAATACATATATGCACATTCATACACATAAATAGAGATATAAAAATAGTCTTTAGACAATTTCCTAGATGGGAATAAAAATTCTACTGACCACCTATACCATTACAATTAGAGGTAAAATGGAACATTTAAATCTTTATACTGAATAGCAAAACATGCCGGACTTGTATTTGGGACTATGTGAAAAGGAGCATGTGTAAGAGCCAGTGAGATTTCAAGACCAAGGCAGCAGATCTACCTGAAGTTCAAGAACTACAGAATGCTGATTTGCAGCCAGCTTCTCAGTGCTCACATTTTCTTTCTCAACATGGTGTAAACAGAGAATTTGGGAGTGCCATATTTACACCATGCCTTACTCACTTAGCCTTCTTATGTACATAAATGCTCATGTTCCTCTGCTTGCTTCCCCCTTGCTCCATTCATTGAACACTGCAAAAACCTATTCTGGTGTAAGTAAAAGTAGAAATTTTAAGAGGAGATTTATGTATGCAAGCACAATGTTCACACTTGGATAACTCTTCCTCATCTTCATTGAAAAATGTTGACAATGACATTTGACTATATGAAAAGACAGGAACAGAAGAGTTGTAAAAGGTCTGCATTCTTTTTTATTTTATTCAAATTAAACATTTGAAATGTACACAACCATTAGTTTACAATTCAACAAAGATGTAGAGTACCTTCCTTATTTTTGTAATCTTCTTATGGCTATCTTCCTGCTCCAAATCTTAAAGCAAAATATCTTGCAAGTAATATTAATTTTTTCATTACATAAATGAATACATTCATACTCAGCAGTTTCTATTTGTTCATATGATGCTGATCTGTCTTGTTTCCCCAAATGAAAAAGTTTAGACTTCAGTTATAATTTAAGTCTTAGTATATCAGTATAAATTCTATATTTTATTTAATAAGGAGAATGTATAAAATTACCAGAGTTGCATGTACTGAAGATGGATTACAATCATGTAGAATTATACATGGATACGGTTAGGACTTGATTGTGTTAGGTTTTATTTCCATGTCACTTTCCTCACTTAATCTCCAGGTCAAGGTGCTTTCAGTTAAAGAATTAACAGGATGAAATTAAACTGGTAAAATACATATTTTAAAAATGTATATTTAATTTTAATCAATTTTGAAGTTCCTGATATTAGATAATCTTACTTCACTTGTTGTCAATCAAATACACAGCCTCCTACACAAAAAAAAACCAAAAACAAAAACAAAAACAAGCAAACATGAAAACCCCAAAAAAACCCCTAAATGCCCCCAACCTAATTATTTTCAATCCAATACTTGATGAGTCTTTGAACAGTAGCCACATAAGTACTTAAAAGTGAATTTATGCATGTATTGCATCTATATTGATACTTTGGCCTAATGTCAGGACCAGTGAAAAATTCTCTCCTCAACAATATTCTGTAGATTGCTCAATGCATTAATTTTATTAAGAGATAAAATATCTTGCACTGGTGGAAGCTAAGTAAAAGCCTGAGTGTATTTTATGATTATATATCATCCACAATAAAAGCTTGGAGCGTAACAGATCAGTCACTAGTAGTCTAATCTAGAGTGGATTGGATTATTTACAATCCACAGTATAGGAGCAAGCTCTTCTAAATATATTTTCAGCCTTACTGATTAGAAGGCCTCAGTTTCATGAGAGCTCATAGGAAAATCCAGGTCTGTTCCATTTAGAGTAAGTTTACCTCAAAATCTGCAAACTGTAGCGTTCACACATTCATGCTGAGGCACACCTAATTAATGAGCAAAGCTTTTCTTAATAGCATTATAAAATAGTGGTGTTTGATATTTTTTATTCTGACTTTCATAGAAAAATGTTATATAAAAAATCCAGCAAGACTGAAGCATTTTCTTTATCTCCTATAACATCTGAATGGGATTGTATGGTAGGAAAAAAACCTAAAGTGCTTCACTGGATTCTAATCTAGTAGAATGAGATTGCACATCCATAAATATCTGTCATATAGACCAAAATTTTCATGCATCTTTCTTTCATTTCTCTGCTACTGGGATGTAAAATGGATGTGTAGTCTCCTAGGCTACATTTACATTTACCTTCTGGACATTCTGCAGTGTTCTGGACGGATTGGATCCTCAGCTAGCCCATCTTCCAGTTGGTTACCAGGAAATACACTGTTTTATTAAAGGCTCATTCTGAGGTCAGATCCTGAAACTGTTGCACCAAGAACTCCCAGTAACTAGTATCAAGAAGATTTATTGTTCTGTTTATAAAATATAGAATGCCTATGAACAATCTATATTGAGAAAGAAATGTAGGCAAGTTGAATGGGGAGAAAAGTCTCCCATCTGAAAATATCTTCAAATTTAGTGATCACAGGACCTAATCTGATCTGTTTGGCAGGAAATGACTAATTTTCACATAACTTCTCAATGAGAAAGACAGTATTATCCAATCTTTCTTGCTTGCTCTGAGCAGAAGGAGTGTGCATCTGTCTTCTTTCACCTCCAGCTCATAAAAAGGATGGGATGGACAGCTTCTATATTTGTTATGCATTAATTTACTTCAATAGAACGAGAGTTCAGGTGACCTCATTTCTCCTTTCATTAACTTATCAGCTTGGTGTTTTTTGTTATGACATTTTTAATCTATGTGGTTTGTTCATTTGTGACTATAAATAAGATTATCTTAAAATAATGCTTCTTGACTTTCAGCATGGCCATTAAGTACCTACTTCACACACTGAGAAACTCAGTAAAAATTTGCTTTATTATGTTTAGGGCATTGAGCTGCTAATAAATTAATTGATAAAAAAACAGGAATATAATTTATTTACATACATATGTTTTCATTATCAGTTTTCCCTTGTAGGTTAGTGAGAGAACTATATTTTCTTTATTTTCTGCTTTTATATTTTTCTAAAATTAGGGTGCAATGAGTTTTTACATTAGCTTCTAGAGTTTTCTAAATAATTTTATTAAAATATTGATTTGGCTGTTTGAATTCTCAAACACATCAGTACTTTTAAATACATGAGCTATTTTAAAATCTTAGTGAAAAAAAGCAGTCATATAGCTCTCACTTTCAAAATCCATGTTTAGCAAGTTAAACAATGGGGCTTTTCGGGGAGGGCCTTTTTAGTTTCTGTTTTGGTCAAATGAGAGACTTCTAATACAAGCACCCTGATGCTAATAAGGAACTTTCCAAACTTTTCCCTTTGGTTTCCTCACTTAAGAAAGTTATAAATAGAAAATATTACATATTGAAAAAAAGTATTCTATTGTTATCAATGAAATCTTAGTAGAGGAACAAAAGCCTGTTTAAGAGTGTATAGAGATTTTAAAAAATCCCAAGAAATCCCAAAGAAAAATCAGGAATTGCATCTTGAAAATATAGTAGAAGGAAGTATTTTCTCATTTTTACACGTGAAAAGAATAAAATGGTGCACTAAGGTGTATCAGAGGAATTTAGTTTTCCACCTGTCAATGTTGAATATCTTTACATGCAAGAAAATACCAAGCATAAGTTATTGACATTTTTTATATGTGATAATTTTTAAGTCTTTACTGTGTGATTGCATGGGATGTTTTTGATACAGCATAAAAGATTAAGCAGTAGTGTCAAAAGTTTAAATTTTACAAGTCTGCAACAGCTCAAATGTCTTTCGTAAAACCCATTAGATATAGTCTTTCCTTGAGGCTTAAACAAATGTTAGGTTTTGTTGTGTGTTGGCCAGAAAGATTGTTTTTCTGACCAGTTAGAAAAGCCACTGATGAGATCACAAAAGTGATGAAGCATCATGAAGCATTGTGTGGAGCCCTTGAACATTAGCAAAACTAAAAGAGCATAAATAAATAAATAAAATCAGACAGAAAATAAAATAAATCTGGCAAGAGGAAATAGCATTGTTCCAACAATCAACCATCACAACAAAGCAACACAAGTCTTGGAAACAAATCAAAACTGACGTAGGAAAAATGAGAAACCCAAACACATGGAATGAATCATTCATAAGTTTGTTTGAACACACTAGGGAGCTCTGTGAGGTTTATAATTCACTTCAGTGAGGGTAGAATTAAAATTAGAGACAGGCTTTTAGATGTACTAAGACATTTCATTTGCTAACTGCCAGAATTTAAGCACTATACTAATATTAAATGTAACTGCTCTCCTTTCCTGTCTAAGCTTCCTTTAGCAACGTAGAGGCAACATCTATCCTGCTTTAGACATCTGAGATCAGCAGACAATTATCAGGCTAGTTACCAGAAATGTTGCCTAGGTTTCTTTTGCAGTTTTTTTAATTTAAAAAAAAAATCAAACCAACCAACAAAAACCCAGCAAAACAAAGAAAACAACAAACAAACAAACAAAACAAAAAGCCAAACCAAAACAACCAAAAAGAAAACACCAAAAAAAAAAAAAAAAACATCTGTCAAGCATTTGAAAAATAGTCAGGAAGCAATAATAGGACATCCCAAAGACACAGTTAAGTATGAACTTTCACTTCTCAGAAATATGTGGTCTAACTAAAGGTGACACACTGGGCATCTCTACCCTTCCACCCTCAAGATTTCTCTCAAAAGATGTTTAGACACTGCAGTGCATTCTTAGTCTTTTCAAAACTATTACATTTAGGGCTGAAGGAGTGAAGATGACCCTGAGAAAATGGGAGAGGTGTCGATTTAGTGCTGATTTTTTTGCCTACTTCTACTTGAAACAGTGATTAAATATTTAACAGGCAATAAATTAATTTTGTTTTGCCCAATTTTTTTTTTTGCCCAAGATAATAATCAGTAGCAATCTCATTGTCTTTATATCCACCTTTGCTTTGCCATTCCCATTCTTACTATTTTCTACCCTAATCCTCCTGCAGGATGAGAGTGAGCAGGTGGCTACATAGAAGCTCAGATTTTCACCAAGGCTAACTCATCACAAACAAGTAAATACAAAACACCACTGTTATTTTCCATGGATATATTCATTGAAAAGCAGGAAAAAATATATTTAATAAATTTATAATTTATTTTTATCTTCTCCCTTACTAACAGATTATCTCTGAGTTTATCCAGCTCAATAACAGATTGTGGCAGAGATGACAGATTTAATTTTGCTATTTTTCCTCACTTTCACAGTGTTTTATTCAATTTAGCACCTCTTATTTTTTAATAAATTTAGTTGAAATTAAATATTTACAAAATAAATCAGATTATTTCAGACATGGAAAACCAATTTGTTTCTCTTTCTGTTTTGCAATGACAGTTATTCTTAACCCATCCAAAAAACCTCAAGTAAACATCACATTTTATCCACTATCTTTATGCCTGCCACTTGCTCAATAATTTTTTTCTAAAAGATTTTAGAATTCATCAGAACAGACTTGTTAAACATTTGGAATTTAGTAAATAATAGGAATGTCATGTGTTGATTAATATGCTATGCACAAAATTAATTTAGTTTTTCTGTTGAGCAACATTGTCCTTTATTAGCAGTGTGCAGTCAGAGCAAAAAAAAATACAATTACTTGTTTAAAGTGTACAATGTTGTAAATTATATTAATTTCAGCTCTTTTATTTCACATTGAAGCAGAAACATGAAAATCTAGTGACTACAGTAAACAGTTTTGGCTTGAATTAATAGATGAGACTCTCAATAGGTACAAAATCTAAATTTGAGGGGTATTGCTAAAACATGCTAGAGTTCTAATCTGGATACTGTCTCCAGGGGAGGAAATATTCTAAATGTCCTTGCATATATCATAGTCTAATGAATATTCAGTACGCCTCAGTGGTCTAAAGAGTGAACAGAGTGTCTCAGTTACGTTGTAAAGAGAAAATCAGTAATCCAGACAGGCTTTCTTCATAAAACTTGATTTTATGTAGTTTTTTCACTTAGCCACCACAGCTAAATTTCAAAAGGAATGGTTTCTTGGAATTTCTGATTAACCTAAAAGTTAAAGTTTTCTAAATTAATGCTTTGAGAAGTGTTTTATGTTGAGTGAATTTGCCGAAGCTCTCTGATTTCCTAAAGTTGGCGGTAAAGCCTTTTTTGTTGTTTTGACCTCTTGAGAATATCTTGTTGGTGTTTCCCCTGTGCCTCATACTCTTACTCAGAGTATGTAAACAGCCATAAGCCCTGTTAGAAGTCTCATCAAGTGAGTTTTTTGGGGCCTTACATACTCCTTACCAGACTGTGTAATGCCAGCAGGGTACAGGAACAGGGGCTAAGGTATCATTGCAGCCACTCAGGCTCCATGGCAGGAGATGGACTCCCCCAGCCACATGTCTTGGACAGCCTCAGACAGACCTATTTGCCTTCTCTTCTCCTTGCTCCCTTTTAAGCTGCTTACACCTGGGAAGGCAATAAAACCCCTTCATCACTATTGGAGGAGGAAGAGGACTTTGCATCACCACCTAAGACCTCTGGTTCTTAGTGGGAATACTTCAATTATTTGTGTGTTTTTCTAGATTACCCTTCTCTTCCTCCAGTTTCTGGAGGAAAGAGGTTCTGAAAAAAGCCTTTTTCAGCTTTTTTCAACTTTTTTTCCATGAAAAAACAGCATAAAAATGAACAAGTCCACAACAATGCCTTCTATTATGGAACCAGGGTTTTTTTATTTCTTATCTATTCTTGCTTTATTGCCAAAATACTTGGCCAAGTCTAATCCCCATGCACTCACATTTTAGGATTTAGCAACAAACCTGAGCAATGGCATCCCTTGCTGCACCAAGCCATTGTTGAGGGCAATGTCCTGCTGCAGTCTCAAATCCCTGTCCCTAATTCCCACAGAACCCATAGTAGAGTTAACTTTGGTCTGAGAAATTTGTATCCCATTGCTGATGATAAAATTCAGTACTGATTTAACAGAACTCTTTTGACCAAGAGAGAAATGACACAGGCTGGGAGTAAGGCTAGGTGAATCAGCATTGGTGGCTGCATCCACACAGTGCTGGTTGCTGCTTACTGTGAGATTTTCTGCACATTTCTCTGAGATACTGGGATTTCCTGCTCTGCATTGTTGTAGATCACCTTTTAGGTCCAAGTTCTTACTATTATTTTTTTTTATTAGGTAAAAGTGGAAATGGGTTTCCTACACTTTATTTTTGTATGCTAGTGGGTAACTCTTTCACCTGAGATTTAAATTTCAGTCTTTAGTGCAAAATAATTGGGGTTACTTAGTAAATGCACCATCTGTAACTAGGGAACTACAACACATTATTTTCCCCTGAGTATAGTTTGGATTCTTATTTGATGAATTTGAAAGTGCTTCCCTTATAACCCTCTGGCTGACTGCAGCTTTTGAAACAAACTAGGAAAAAAAAAAAGCTCTTTATGCCAAACTTTTGCTACAGCTGTGAGGGATATAATCTGTTTAATGATACTAAATGAACTACAACATTTTAAAAAGAATGGTGAAGATTGTATTGTTCATGCTTGCACATTCCCACTGCTGAAATATTATCCAACTTTTCAGATGCCAGATCTTGCAGTATGTATCAGTTAATAAAAAATGTTAATATATATAAAGATAGAACTAGAAATGGGAAATAAACTGAGGTAATCAATGCCAGAATTAAAAGAACAGAAACTAGGTGGAAACAAAATGAAAACAAAGTGATAAATATAAATTTTTAAAAATTCTCTGAATATAATTGGATTTGATATACAGTCAGATTGTTGCTATAAATATATTCCAATAATAAATATTTCAATAATATTTTCTATATTATATTAATTTAGATGTAAAATTTGCTTACATAAATATTCAGACTATTTTTGTTAAACTAGATTTATCATTTTCAGCTATTGAGGAAGAAATTGCTATTTCTTCAGTTATTCAGCTGCAGTCAGCTTTAGAGAGTAATCAAGAATATCTGTTACAATTATGTCACAGTTAACGGTAACAATGAACTGAGTACAGTTACATATTTCTAAAAGTACTAAACTATGATACAGAAAAGTTCATATAAATTTTTTTCATTCTGATCAAGTAATTAGATCGTGTAAAATAAATTTCATGTAATAAGTATTTTCTAAATATTATCAACCACGCATATCCTAGTAACACAGTTTTAAAAATCCCTTACACCTCATAGTCCCAAAGGTAAAAGTTTTGTTCACTTCTAGAATCATATGCCTTACCTGCTTTTCAGTAGTTTATTTTTAGAATAATGTTTAACCTACTTATTAAAAGCTGTATGACGACATGGGTAACACATTCCTTTAGAATAATTCTGTTCAAAATTAATAGATTAGGAATTAAGTGCAGTAAACTGTGATCACATGACTAACAGATAAAGTTCCTAGAGAATTAATGTTATTTTTTCTAAATCTGTTTCAAATATGTTAATAGTGATTTTAGTCATATTTGAAAAGCAAATAAAATGTTATCAAGAAATAAAAATATGCACATTATAATGTGTTTGAAAGTAATGGGTTTCGTGATATTTGAAAGCCAAACTGTTAGCAATAAATAAAAATATACATAATTTAGTGTATTTGGAAGTATGATATTGCTAGCATCATCCAGGGCAAGAGTAACAAATCAGACAGCTTCCTTCCTTAGTCAGAAGCTGAGCTACATGCTTCACTGATGAAAAATTATGTTTAGAATGTATTAGAAAATTGAATATGCTCTGTGGTATTCCTTATTCTTTGATTTGGATTCATTGTACATGGTAATGAAATTCAATTATGACAATAACTCAATTACTAGTAAACTCTTAGGTGACAGCAGGGCAGCTAGAAGGAACTGGAAATTTCCAATTCAGCAATTACATAGTTAAATCAAGATTAAAAGAGAAACAAAGAGAGACTGTTTGAATAATTGGCAGATTGAAGCTTTAAAAATTACTTACAGAATAAATTTATTTCCTGGAATAAATTAGCATATTCCTATACATATAATACTTTGGCTTAGACATTGTATTTTAAATTTTTTGTATAAGATTAATATCTGTCTTATTTTTGCCCTGGGTATTGTTTTATCCTGAATGCTGTTTGGAAACCTGGGAAAAGTGCCTACAGCACACTGAACCAATTACAGAACTGCCCCAGCTGGTGAGAAGAATTTTGTTCTGTTTCACAGCTGAGACTTAATGTAGGATGCTAATGGCTACAGAGAAACTAATTTGACTTATAATCCCCAATTAAATCTCCCTCTGTAGTAGTTATTTAAGAGCAATGCATCTCATTCTAACTTATATAAATCATATACAGAATAAAAAAAAAATAGTTATTTTAAAAACTGTACTTGGAATATCCTGTTGGATTCTTAAGTGTCAATTTAAAGTAAGTGAAAGATGTGACGGTTTTTAGAGAAGGGAAACTTCCAAAGGACTAGTGGAATGGCCACCTCTCCTTTTTGTCTAAGCATGTCCGTCCCTAAACCAGGACAGCATCATTCCGGTTGCACCATTCTTGCAATGCATTAAAAAGACTAATAAACTGTAGATTGGGAAATACAAGTAAAGGAAAATTAGCATGCTTTGAAATCTCAACCATTACAGTAAAACTGATGTCATAGTAGCTCTGTGTTTTGTTGTACCTATATATAGTACAGTTTTGAGGAAAGAAAGAAGTTGTTTAAGCTAAATTTTGTGTTTTCCTGAAAACACTTAGTGAAATTACAGGAGTAAAGGAATATATCAATAATTCTGTGATATTCAGGTTCTAGATACGAAATTCTGAAGCACACATGCCTTTTTGGGCCCATCCATTCTATTATAGTGTTACAGATTTTTGCAAAACAAACAACTAAAGAGGAGTTTACAAACATTATTTTAAAATAAGGTTTTCAGTATAAAGTCCAAAAGTTTCCCAGTAAACTCGTACAATTTTGGGAACTCCATGTATTCTAAATAACAGCAGCTTTGAGTCTGGACTACATTACTATTTTGGGGTTTTGTACTGAATGCTGAAAATTATTATTGACGTTTAGGACAAAGCCATTCTCTTAAATTCAGACTATTGTCTCCCTTTATACATATAAACAAAAGAAAAGTGTTGATTCAGTGATGAATTGCACATTTTACTTAAATACTTGCCCTTTTAATATCATCTCTTCCTTATCACTTTAGCTCAGACTATTGCTCTGGTATCTGCAAAACAGGCTAATTTAATGATTTATGTTAAATCCTTGTCCTAAAAGGATGAAACTGTTGATGATAAAATGAATTGATAAGCAAGTTTCATGATGCATTGACAACTTTTCCCCAATAGTCTATGATGTATTTTTCTTATTTTTCTTCAGATTGCAGAAAACATCTTTGTTATGAAATATTTCTTTGCCACCTAATTATCAATGCAGGTTTATTTGTTCTTCTTTCTTTATTTTAGTTTTGTATGACTTCACATAAAATATAGTTTTACTCCAATTAATAAAACTATGAAATCATCAAAAAAAATGCTATAGCTAGTTAGAACATTATACTTGATCAAAAATTAAGTCACTTAGATGAGACTGGATTAAATACAACACACATTTAACAAAGATAGATCATGTCCAGTTTAACTACTATATTCTTAGACAGGATAATTGATTTTTTTTTACAGTAGTAAAATATTCTTGATCTAATCTTCCTAGGCATCAATAAAGACCTTGGTACACTACTACATTACTAGGAAAGCTGGGAAAAGTAGAGATTTTTAAAACAAAAAATGGGATTGCTCAAAGGGAAAAATACAGTTGATAATGTTGAAAGGGGACCACAAGTTTATTTGTTCAAGAAGAGGTTCCTCAACTGCCTTATTTAATATTTAATATTTCCACCAATGATTTTTAGTAAAATAATGGCTTAAAAGTTAATAAAATTGCTGACAGACAATAAGGAAAGAGTAATACTTTGGATGATTGAAATATTATTAGATTATTTTGAGAACCTTATTTATTATCCAGAAATGTAGGTCACACACTTTGGCATCAAAAAAAGTGTTTCTGATACAATATGGAGCCTCTTCATTTAGGAGAGGGAAGAACTTGACTTTTTTTTTTTTTTTATCGGTTTAATGACTGGATATAACACCATTGCTTTTCAGTGTACTGATGCACTTTACATAATTTTTTCTTACAACAATGACCTTTAAAGAAACCCTCTTTCCCTTTAGAGACTTTTTCTGTCTCCTATGGTCATTTATCTTAACTACAGTCTTCATGCAATTTCAATTATTTCTTTGATTAAATGAATAGTAATTATATAGAAATACAGAAAATACTTCATTATCATTGTTAAATGGAACATCATAGAAAGTGAACTGTTAAGAACCACCACCTACTTCTCTTCTTCTAATCTTTGAACTCTGATTCCTTTTCCTCTATAGCTCTTCCTATTCTTCTTAATATAGCAAGCATTTTAATTTTCTTCATTATAGACAGTAACAAAATCTTATAATTTTGTAGACAATTGTTAGATGACATAAAACATTTCATATTCTAAATATAGATAAATGTTGTATCTCTTAGCACAAATTTTATGTATAGATATATTTCTTTGCCTTTAAATAACATCTTCCCTTGTGACATTGGAAGCTTCTTCTTTACCCAAGACCTTGCAATCTGTGTCTTCTCCTATCTTCTTCATGGTGTGAAAATCTTCAGAATTCAGTTAATGCATAATGTTTGACCCATTAAAATTTACTGTGTAGAGTAATTGCTTCTGTAGCAAAATTCCAATCTTCCTTCCTCAGGCATCCCTTTAAATTTTCTTCTTAGTCTGCATCTTCCCAGGTTATTTTACCCTGTAATGTGACTAGCATTACCCATAGTTAAAAAATGAGTGATTCTTAATCTGTGCTTAAATGTGTAATTTTAATATTATTTACTTTTTACTGTTTGTATTCATAAATGAGTAAGTAGACTTGATTGTAAGTAATATATATTTATGAAAGACAGGCAACAATAAAATCTGTCCTCTATTTTTTGTACATGAAATTATAGGAGGTGCCATTTCAGTTGCTTATTTGTTCATTTTGTTACAGCTTGGACCTGAAATGCCGTTTAATATGGAACCTGAAGCTTATTTGTTTTCAAGTTCTTTGAGTTGCCAGTAATGTTTCAGAGATTAAACTCTCTGTAAAATCCAGTTTGGCTGCATTATTAATGATTTTTAATGATTTCTTAGTTTTGTTTTTTTTTTTTTTTAATTATTGTTTCAATAGAAAACAGTACTGTGTTGTTTCATTGATAATTTCTCATTAGATGAATAATTTTTATTATATGGGAATTGAAATTGTAGATAACAACTTGTTCTCTATGAGTTAAGTGCAAACAATCTGATCTATGCTTTTGTCATACTTCAATTTAATTGCTAGGCTAAAGGTTTCTGCTAGCTGGCAGGTCTAATAGTGAATGTCCTGCCAGCTCTCATTTTTCAGCACACTGCCTGTATTTTTCAGCTCTGCAAAGTGAAAGGGTTGTTTTTTTAAATTAGATTATACTGAAAAAAATATGACAGCTTCCTATTGTCTGTTGCTGACTTCCTTCCTAATCCTTCAAAACAAAATAATTTCCTTGTAAAGCCTGGTGTAACAAACTGGATTTGGATGATTAGAAAATGCACTGCAGGAGTTAAACAGTAGAAGAGCAAAATACCCAAAGGGCTTAAGAGAAAGTTTTCATTTTCTTTTTACACCCAGTTCTTTTCTCAGTGATAGCTAAAGATGTAGCTAAAACTTTTTTTTTTTTTTTTTTTTTGTGGAATGTAACCCCCATCTAAACATAAAAATTCTGTCATACTGCCACGGGGGAATAGTACCTGCCTAAGGTAAGACCAAGTCTCAATGCATCATATAGTTACTTTAAAGACTGGTTAATATAACTGAGATATAAAAATTATGCATATATATAATGCAATTTCATTTTCATAAGTGTTCTAGTGTCATGATGAGTTTTTGTTGACTGGCTCAGATTTTACTTCCTCTGTATTAATGGCTGATGTTACAAATCTCCTGATGCCGCCATGTTTCTCAGCAATAGAAATTACTGCCAGCAGAGATCACAATTATATTTGCCATGCTTTTTTTATTCTTTCATGTCAAAATGAGAATCTTTTCCTCATGACCACTTTTATATCACTTTTCATGAAAAGAATACTCACATTTGTTCTAATGTTCTTTTAAAATAATTGGTCTGGAATTGCAGCTTATGAACCAATCTTCAAATTCCAGTAAGTGTATGAGAGAATAGGTCTTTTTGAGGCCAAACCCATTTATCACATCACTGGTTAATACAAAATCCTTTAGTCTTCTGGCTGATCATTGTCTGAAAGAGGAAGTGCTGATAGAAGCAGCCTCTGGTATCAGAAGGAGAAGCTGAACATGGTCATGAAGCAAAGACATTTATATCACTATGCATGTCAGATATGGGAGGGGAGGGAGGCTGGGGAAGGTGCCATAATGTGTTTCTATAAATAGTGTGGAAAGTGGAATAATATACACTACACTCCAATGCCCCGCTGACAGAAATTATATGGGAAGCTGGGACAGACGGTAACTTTTATATAAGATAGATTAACCAAGGGAGATAAGAATGAATTTTCATAAACTTAGTGTTTCTCTCAAGACATGAAGGACAACTGGAAAATAACAAGTCTGTAGAAAGGAGAAATAGAAGTCAGAAAGAGGTAATGAATGAAAGAGAATGTCACTTTTACTTTGAAAAACAGAAAAAAAATGTAGTATTGAAATATTCAAGGCAGAGAAAGAATTAAAAAAATAAGTTCTCTGAATCTTAAACTGAATAGACTTCACCTTGATTACATAAATAATACTATATGATGCCAAAGTTACAGGTTTTATGTATTTAAGATGGCAAAGTATAGCAGCCTCACCTCTGTGCCTCATGAGATCATTGAACTGCTCCTTCACAAAGATGTGTCTAAACATGGGAGACAGGGAGGTTATCTGTAACATAGTGGAGAAACTAACAGGATAAAGAGTACACGTCTTTTTATATTGCATAATTCTACAGACTCCTGTCAGGAACCCCATAAAAAAAATCATGGGTAAGCCTTTAGGTTGTGACAATTTTAAATTAACGTTTTTTTTTTTTTTCATACCATCAAATCTGGTTGAATAAAAAAGGTCCCCTGCTGGACGTATATGAAATTTGACCTAACTATTTCCATATGGGTACTAAGGAGAATAAGCTAGACTAGAGTAATTTTCTATTATATTCTCTTTGAAGAAGATTTTTCCTTTAATTCCTAAGATATTCTATACATATTACACTTACAGAAAGGACCTAAACAAAATTTTCAATACTATACTTGTAAAAACAATAGCTTATGTTAGGATTGGGCTTGCAAAATTCTAATTTTGAATAAATAAAACCACAGGAATTAAGACTTTACAAAACACTTCCCAAAAGCTATTTCTTGAACCAACATCTATGTCATTTTAATGTATTTTAACAACTTGTAAAATTATTATTTTGAAAAGATTTCTCAAACCAAGAAAAGCATAGCTAAAATCTGATGAAAAACTGTTTGATGAAAAACTATTTGTCATTTGAATGACAAATAAAATAACATACTCAGTAATTCTCACTGAATGTAGAACCTTTACGTTACTCCAGCAAAGAGAGAGACAGGTGATGGGTTTAAAGCCGTATCTTGCATTTCCTAAGCCTCCTATATAGCTGGGCTATATAGCCACATATCCAAAGAGCTTTTAGAGACCATAGATAAAGCAAAAAAATGGAAACACAATTCTTTATTATTAATTATGCTTTCTTATAATTAATGATAAACATTCATAAATGACATAGGGAAAAGGAACACACTGTTGTTTGGTGGGATGTCCATTACTGCTTTTAGGCATGGCAATATTGTACTGCTGATTGTGAATTATTTCATCTCAAGTGATAGTACTGTGAGTTCTAAATAGATACACAGAAGCAATATTCAATATAGAGTATCTCTCTGTGTATTTTGATCTTCATGTATTCTAAACCTCTGAACAGAAATTGCTCTGAACTATGACAAAAAAGATGTTTTATTATCAATAATACCAAAAGCAAGGTTTAAAGCCTAAATATGTTAGTTTAAATTTTAATTCTGTCATTAAATTGACAGAATAGTCACGACTTTTAAAATATTGCTGAATATTGTGGTTTCATACCTCTATTTTTTTATTCAGTATGTCATGTTTTTATACCTTCATTTTCATACAAAGCTGGTAGTTTACTTAAAAAAGAATTATGGCCTAGTGTAATCACAAGGTTTTAAAACCTGAATCCCTAAAAAGCAGTGACTTAAAAAAATCTTGTAATTTGTGTGATATGGATACATTACAACTCTGAAGGTCCTTCTCTAGTTTAAGTCTGAATTTGAAAACCATAGTCTGCATTGACTTTCTGAACAGGCATTAATGCCTCCTACGAATTATCCCTAGACAAAGGTAAAGCAAATAAATGTTACATGTATAGTTCTTATTGTATTCTGCCTAAGGATTCATCTTCTTAGATCTTTGCCTACCCTGCAAGAATTTGAAGAACAGCCACTTTTTTTTAGGGAAAAAATGCTCCTGTTCTCATTAAGTAAATAGACCAAAAAAGAACAAAACATGCATGATAGAAAAAATGGCATGAAGCATTACTAAGGAAGTGAGGGATAAATTCTTGTACAGTTGGAAAAGAAGTCCATGCAAAATAAGAACAAAGGGGAGAAAATATTTTTTAGAATTCAGTTAAAATCTATGCTATTTAGAAGCTTTGGTTTCCTCCAGTCTATTAATTTCTTTACAGTGCTGCTATTGTGATTACTCGTTTTTCATCTATAAAAGTATCATGCTTTACACAAGTAATTTTCATCCATTATGTTTATTTCCGGAGAAAAACAGTAAAATATTCTGCTTCCAGTATTAATATTACCTAATTTATTTTAGTGTCACTTTCGTGGATTTACATCTATGCAAATAAAATGACCATCTCACCCAAAGCAGGAAAACTATTCTCTTTTAATCCCAAATGTCTGAAGAGGGCTGCCATCTCAAAATTGTAGGTAATTTCTCTTTTCATAAGTTAATGCTGGCTCATTTTCATGGTTACATCCTATTCAACAGTGACCAGTTCTGCATTTGTACTTACTTCTCTTGGCATTTTCAGTAAATGCTTGAGACCTGCCAAATGGGTGCCAAGATAAAAAGGTCTTAGCTCAGAGTTTCATGGATACAAAACTGCTAGTCTGGTATTTAAGTATGTGAAAGATTGTTTTGCCACAAATTATTTAATTCTATGTCTCTTGCCTGGACTAAAATCTTTTTTACAATTCAAATAATGTTAAGTAACTCCCTAATTCCACTCTTCTTTTCCTCCTCCAATATTGTTTTAAGTAAACTCAATGTATCATGCCATTTTGGAAGCTGCTAAGTTATTTTTTCATATAAGTTTTCTACAAATCTCTGTCGTTTATCTGAGTGACGCTACATGCCTCAGAAATATTTAGTATTGTTAAAATCAGGACTGAGGTTTTTTACCTAATTGCTTTTTGCTCACAGAAACTGCTGTAGCTCTCTCTACAGACTGAAGCCCTTATAAGACATCAGTGTCAAAAATGCAATGAGCTCAGCTAACATTCTACCTTCAAATGTCACAGTAATTTACAGACATATATGCCTGTTTAAGAGATTCCTTTTTCAATCCCATCATGGGCTTAATGACATAAGGACAATAGACAATCTTCCAAAATGTATGAAATTTCATTGATTACAACATTCTTTCCATTCTTTTAAATCTCTAAAAGGAAAATAAAATCAATTTTACATAGTATATAAAGCTCTGACACCCATATCTCAGCTATATCTGAAGTAATCACAGTAACTTTTTCTATTGTTTCAAAGACAGATTTTTAGAAACATCTGATTCATTTAAATGTATACCCTGGAGGGTAAAGGGGTTAATTTGCTCCATAAGGGTCTCTGTCTTTCCATTACCTATATAGTCTGATAATCTCATTCTCTCTCTCTACAAAGTGAGACCAATGATTCATTTGTTTACATGCTACTCATCCGTCAAAACTCCTGGCAAGACAAAAATGCTGTTACTTGGCTTCAGTCAAACAAGTTAGGCAAGAGACTTAGTAATTAATAGTCCTGCCATGGCTTACGTCTCTTTTTTTTTTTTTTTTTTTTTGTTTTGTTTGGTTTTGTTTGGTTTTTAAATAAAGCCTTTGAAATTACTTGGTGTGAACAGGAGTTGTCATTCTACCTTCCTTTTTCTTGCTCACTCATTTGTTACGGTATCCTTAAAAGGATGCATTAAAGGCTACGAACAAATTGGGCTCACTTGTAAGTTATGGATAATTGTCAGAGGAACTGGACAGGAAGATGCTGAACAAAAAGATGCTGAACCTTGCTTTGAATTTCTTGTGGGTTCTGTTGCAAAAGGACTTTTAAGACCCATTTGAGCTGTAATTCAGTGACATGACATCAAGGCTTTCAGTCCCACAAGTCACTGACCCATCATAACAGCTGTCAAGAATCTGACTGTGCAAAGTTACTGGTAAAGAATCTATAACTCATTTGGAAAAAATTTCAGCCCCACACCTTTTCATTATATTACTGGATAAACTCTTATTTTCTTGGTGTCAATATAGAATGAGACTTGCTGGCTCAGGTTTCTAGTTTGCTGAACTGATGTAAAACAACAGCTACCTATTCTGACCACTTGTTTGGTTTGTTTGTTGGCTTTTTTTGCTCTCTTCAAATCAGAAAGAAAGATGAAACTCCATGTTATGATCAGAGAAAAGACTTATTAGTTTTACTAGCATAATATATGGTAAAATAGCATAAGCATATTAACATAAGAGCAGTGGCTGTAACAGGATTGACACAATCTTATAACTATGCTGTTAAAACAGTCCAAGAAATATTTGTCAATTTCAAATTGAGACAGGTGGTGAGAAAAGATAACTGATGTTGGTTAAAGAAATAGGAGCAGAAAGATATCCCTGAATGAAAATTAGCTGTTTAAGTATATTTCTTTCTACTTATCTTGAGGAAAGAAAAAAAGTAGATTATGTCCTATCATCTGCACCATGTGTCCTCCCCAGGTGAAGTTTGCTTTATTGGTGTTGAGGGTGTTTAGGCAATGGCTAATTAGCAGACATTATTTCATGTAGGTAGTCCACTTTTTTTTCAGAGAAACAAGCTGCACCTCATAATAATACCTGAACAATATTACTATCCTAAATTAATTAACTTTCAGCTAGCCATGAACTGTGTGGGTGTGAGAGTCTGTGGCAGATGCTTTTTCCTCTATTTTTCAGTATAGACATAGGCACTGAAACCATCCTGTCTTAGTAACAGACCAATGCAAAAAGGTCTTATATCAGAAGTCTGCAGAATTGCTGGTGTACCTGACCCTACTTAACGCTAGTTGCAGAATGCTTCCAATGGCCTGTAGCAATCTAAATGTCTGAAGTACAAATGAGTCAAACCACAAGCCAGTATTCTTCACAGCCTAGATGACTCAAAAATGAGGCCTGAAGTTTTCCAAAGCAGAAAGTTTATGATCTGACATGATCCTTGGGAGTGAGCTGTGCCTCACAGGAGAGAAGAAGAAAAAACTGTCCAGGAGTCTTTGTAGATATGAAAATTCTGTCTTGAACCCAAATGTGGTTTTACAACTAAGCTGACCCTCAGGACATAGTGACTAAATGTTTTAAAGATCCTTTGCAGCAGGCTGCAGTCCAGACCTATAACTGTCAATGATCTTTGCTAAGTACCCATGTAAGCTATGGTTTTAACCTGTAGTATGTTGATTCCTTAACTTGTTACCAGAAAAAAGGTATTTCTTTGCCTTAATATAATGTTTTTCTCATGAATATGTGCTTTCACTCATGGTGCCACTAATATTTCCTGTTATAAATTGTAACTATGAGGCTGCTTTCTGAGAGGTGACAATAGTTGTAGCCCATTGTCAAAACACCCTTGTCATTTTTCAGTGGTTAACATTGGATTTACCAACATAAGCCAAGGATGTCCTTCTAATGTTTTTTATATCTTTCTGATCATTCAGACTTGTTAAGAAACTTTATTCTGGCAGCAATAATTGTAGGTATTATAGCTAAACCTTTGAAAACCAGTGTCTTAGAAAAAGTTTTTTGTACTTCATAATGAAGTACAAGAAATAAAATATCATAAGCATCCATGTTTAAAGTTGCCGTTACTTCACAGAACAATTTAATCATAGTGGTAACTGTGCTTTAAGGAAAATGTTCTTAATCCTCTGAGAAGATTGGTTAAGGAGAGGAAAAAAGTAGGAAACCTTTTCTCCTCAGAGAAAAGCTAAACCCTTCAACTGGGTGATAAAGGCATAAAAAAGACTGTAGGTCTGTTAGAAGCAGCAGGTGGGAATAGATGAGTTTACAAAAGACGTGTTTTTGCAAAGAAACTATTTTTTATACAGTGATTGGAGATGATCTATGGGCCTCTCATTGTAAATACACACATTTCTTCAGCATCCTATGGTCATTTACAATCAGTGAAAGAAATTCAGGAACTCATTCTGTATAGATTCACAGTAAGTAGAAAAAAAAAGCCAACTCGGGTAACTCACATCATGAGTGTGAAATATGACCTACACTGTAGACACTCCAAAAGCTTAGCTTCAAGTGTTAAACTCGCTGGAAAATAATTTTTAAAAACACATGTTTTCATAGTCAAATTATAAGAAAACAATTTTTTTTTTTCTATGTGAAAGAGTTCAAAGAAAGCTTATGGATTTCAAACAGTTATTTTCTGTGTTTTGCTCCATAACATTGAGTTTTCATGGGTTTTTTGCTTTTCATTAGAGAATAAATCTGTAACTAGCAGCTGAATTAGAACTGGTTTTTTAAGCCTAAAATTTGATTTTACATGGATAGTTTTATTTTTTTTCTGTGTGTTGTGAGTTAACCCTGCTTATAACCTGGTATAATCTCAATTATATCCTGAAAGACAAACAGACACTTTGCTGCTCCTGAAGCATTTTTAAATAGCTTAGCTATATTTTAAGGGTTCAGATGCATTAGGAGAGAAATAAAATAAGAGAATTCATCGTGAGTAAGTAATGACTATGCTTTGGTGTACACCAGTTTTCATGCTGGCCTGCAAACATTATGATTTTAATTCTTTCATAATGGAAATTTGAAAGTTCATGAACTTTGCTCTTCTAAATGCAGAGTCTAGAGGCCTTTAAATGGTAGACCTGCCAATGAATAGGGAATTTCAAGGAAGAATTAATTTCTTTTGAAATAAGGAACCCCAAACCTTTCAAATTTAGGCAACCAAATAATATGGTGGGAGTTTGAGCTATGTCTTCTATATTAAAATACTGTAAACACCAGTAAATGAAACCATATTAACTTAGTCCAGATTATTTGAAAAATAATTTATTAGTGAATCAGAGGCTATGAGGCGTTCTTATATTTCTACACAAAAAAAAAAAAAAAAGTCTGTAGAGAGAAGGAAAAGCAGAATATATTGCAATTTTAACTAGGCAACATAAAATTGTTGTCGAAGAAACAATATCAGCTAGTTTTTGTAGCAACATTATAGAAGACACATGAAATAAAAGCAAAAGTAAATTCTTTTTGCAAACAGAATCCTTATAGTAGTATAAAATACAGAGTGCAAGAGTAAACAGAAGGATTTGAATTTAAAAAAACTCCAGTCCTTCACACTTCAACTATTTTTGTCATAGAAGTACGTTGTGTTTGCTTTGCTCTACATGTTCTAGTTAAGAAAAACTGCAAAATTATTAATAACTAAGATTATGGGGGTTTTTCTGATAAATTTTCTTTCTAAAAAAATTTTAAAATAAAACTTTATTTTCCACCACCCACACCATGGCACCATAAAACAAGGTCAGCTTTTCTCCTCTCTTCCAAAAATGCAAACGTTTACAGTCTCCTGTATTGACTCACTTCCAAGCTCATAATCTTTGTTTGCCACTAAAACAAGACAACTGTGTTTTACTGAAAGACTCACACTGTGAGCAGGTGTCGATCCTGCTGGTGAAAGAATTAAATATAATTTATGACAGCCAGGCACATGAGCTGTTTTTACCTTATCCTGTTGAAAGATGGCAATAGAAACTTTTCTGACAGAGAAGCCAGACAATTGGTTTGATAGCCCACAAGGAGAAATTCTTTGGATCAATTAAATATCAGAACATGATTTCCCTGCATTTAATGTTGTATAAGAGTTTGTTACACAGGGTGATATCTGCTAAAGTATTTTATATAAAGAATCTCTTGGAAACAACTCATGGGAAATAGGAGGTGTAGTCTGGGTATGGAAAGGGGAATATAGATATAGAACTTAGTTGCGCACTTCTGCACAGGAGTGAACTTACGGCAACTTCAGGCTGAGATTACTGTAACTGTCTTTGCCTTCTGATTCGTTTTCTTTGACTGAAGGACCCAAATTTTGTTCAGCATCCAACCTTGTAGACAGAATTATTCTTAGGAGAGATGTCTCAGGTTTGCTACATTCTACAATTGACACAGCATCACTTAGTATTCGGTACACCTTCTGTCTTGGTTTCTGCATTGTATAGAGCTTAGATGAAAATAAGTTGACTGCTCTTTGAAATGTTTAATAGAGAATTTAATACACAGTGATCCTGTCAGCTCAATTTTTTTCAGTTGCTCTCAAAATTAGTTTGTTGGATGCTTTGAACCTTCTGATTGAGTCAATCATAACTGTAGTAGCCAGACTACTGTGTACTATATATAAATAATTGATTATGTAAAAGAACATTACCAAATTAAGGAAGTAGCACATATATAAATTTTCAAATTTTAACTATAGCATTTACTAGAGCTATGAAACAGAAACTCTTGTTACAAACTTGTAGATGTTTACTCTCATGTGTGAAATGGAGTCTGCTTCTGCATTAATCCTTATGTTCCTCAGATTGTACTAAAATATCTCATAATCTTGGTTTACAAGAGACTTGTCAACTTGTTTATGGTGAAAGGTGCAGAGGAATAAGGTGACAGCTAAAAATCTACACAGAAAGCTGATAAATTTGACATTTCCTTCAGTAATATTCTTGAATAATATTCTTATTATATGGTAAGATAATAAGTAAGTAATATTCTTAATATATAGTAAGATCCCTTGTATAGCATTATGTTTTAAATTAATACAGTAAAGCAGTTACAATGAGAAAACAATTTCCATGTTTCTTGAGTGTTGTGGTTTTAAAATCTCGGTCTTATGTTTGAATAATATAGACTTCTGCTGTGTCCTTGAAATATGAATTTCCTAATGAAGTCAAGAAAAAGGATATACCAGTATGGTACTTTTGCTCCTGCTGAGAAAAATAATCTTTACTTCAGCTAAACAAGATTGTTTTGGGCTTTTTTTAATATAAAAATACTTATTATAGTATGCTAATATTCATAAGAGTTCTTTTAGCATAATTAAAAATGATCTTATAGTCGGTTTAATTTAGCCAATAATGACAAGCCTGCTTCCCAATAAAAATTGCTTTAAACAATTGTTTTTAAAATGTGGGAACTATCAGATGTAATGTAAAATATATAGCAAAATATATCATTGATTCTTTGGATAAAATATGCATGATTAATGTATAAAAAGTGCATAGCATAGACCTTAAAGGAAATGTTGTATGTGCTATACATAAGCGAAAAAGGGAAATCTAATTATATTTTCCTATCTATTTTTTCAGAATTTAAGGCACTCGAATCCAAACTTATGTTAACATACACATACACACACACACACACACCACGCACACACATACATATATATGACTTTGCCTGAACACAATTAAATGAAATTTTTTAATTCATATTTCCCTTTATTATCTTAGGACAAGTAAATGAACAACCAGGCATTTCTTTTGCTAGTTCTAAAATTTACAGAGATGTTATCCAGAGAGGTTTATAAGGGAGTTCCTCTCCAGCAAGACATTCCTTTTCTACAAGCTTTACATAGGCTTCTACATCTCTTCCAATAATTCCCTTTTGTTTGCTCAATTTTAGCCTTATGTCTTTCAGTCTGCACTTACAGGCAAACTACTGTTACTTTTGAAGAATTATATGTGGACTGAGGTGAAGTTTCTCTTAACGCAAACGTTGGCATTTTCAGTTTAAATTTATTTGGCCAAATGAGGTACCATTTCAGTCTCACCATATGTTGCAGTGCGCCATCACGGGGCGCGCTGGGCAGCAAGAGCGAGGGTGCGATCGTCCCCCTGCGAGTTCTGCAATCCCAGCTATCGGCAGGTTCGGCGCAGGGACAGATGACGAAGACACGGGTCTTGGGGGAAACCAGAGTGTATTTATGGGGTGGACAAGATGGAGCCCCAAGACAAGACTTGGGGGGTGAACAGAAATTTTATACAGTAACTCAGGAGGAGGGGTGCAGGAACATTAACCAATGAGGGTAAAGCTGAGGAGTGGTCTAAGGTGGGACTAAACTATTATAAACCTATCAGAAGAACTAGGGGAGTGGAATAACACAAAGTAACAAATAGGGTGTCAAGTATAACAAAATAGACAGGGAACACTCTGGAAGGAAGGGTGAGGAGAGGGAGGATTGACAAGGAACATTCTGGAGAAGAGGGGTGGGGAAAGGGAGGACTGACAACTGGGAATGGAGGGGGTTAGGGAGGACCTGGGGAAGATTGGCAGCTTGGGAGAGGAGGGGATTAAGGAGGAGAACAGGGGGCAGACATGAACTTCACACAAAACACACCACAACATCTCCCCCTTTTCTTTTATAAAAGTGGAGGAGAGCTCTAGGGTTAAAATAAATTAATAAAGGGTATGAACAGTACAGAATTCATGTATCAAATACAACAAAATTCATCATGTAACTAATACAAGATTCATACAAATCCTTATAATAACAGAAGTAACTCAAAGACTATTGAACAGAGATAAACTAATCACAATTATAACGCATTGGGTAAGAATCTTCTTCACGTAAAAAACTTAGTATAAAATGAACAAAATCATCATATACATAGGAAGGATCAGTATTAAGAACTGAAGCAGAACTGGGGGGTACATCATTTTGAGCAGGAGCTGGGCTTGAAGCTTGACTTATCTGGAGATCCACAGAATCTGATTTTCGAGGGTTTGATGATTGTCCGAATAAGATTAATTTTAAATTTTGCGTGATGAAAACGGACTTTGGAGGTCGCTCATCTTGTGAGGCGCGTCCTGCAAATGGGGAGGTGGTCTTCCCAACTTTATTTCCTGTCTGACACGCAGTCATGACCGCTGGGAACTAAAGAGAGTGACTCTTCTTTCTATAATATATAACTCAATAAACAAATTATTAAACTTGACGCTTATGAAAAAACTAAGGCAGGGACAAAGGAATAAAAATTGATCTACTGATTCCTTCCCTAAATAAAAACCATATTTTAAATTATTGAATACCAATTAAAATACTTTGAAAGTCAAGTATATAAAAATCAACACCCCTCATTGTAAACACTGTGAATATTGTCCCTTTGCGGGGCCCTTCGCAAAAAAGGGGCAATATTCAGAGCATGGGGGAGTGTATGAAATCAACTGAACTATAAAAATTACAAAATTCATTAATGATTTGGAAATCAAAAGGAACATTGAGTAAGGTTAGGTTAGGGAAATGGATAGGGAACTTGGGCAGTCACTTCTGCCTAATTTTATTTTTATTTACATTTAATTGTTTATTTTTAATTTCATTCTGATGAAAATAATTTTTGCAGATCTATGATCTGGAAAGATCTCCATAAAGGCCTCGAAGGATTGAGACCCTTAGGGAGATCTTGCCAAAGATTGAATGCCAATTGAATTTGAAATTGGTCCAATTCACAAGCAAATTAGAATCATATTAAGGACTGCTCCAAGTATGATGGGGTATCGGTGAAGGGATGGACCTGGGCGCCGCCATCTTAGGGGGAAACAAGATGGCGGGTTCCCGGTCCGGGTTTCTGGCTCCACCTTCCTCCAAAGGAGGTCCCTCCAGAAGGGGGAGTGGTCTCCTAAGAAGGGCGGTCCTCTGACAGGAGGTCCCATAGGCAATCCTCCCCCCAGAGGAGGAGCCAGAAGAAGGATTAGGGGATGGTCCAGCCCCAGCTCCCAACAGAGGGGACTGACCTACTACACGAAATGCGTGTAGTGGCCTCTGCGGAAGGGGTGGGGCTGGTGGGAAACTTGGGGCCGGAAAAGAAGGGTTAAGGCGGGAAAGTGGGCTCCAAGAGGCGCGGCCGTCGCCATCTTGGAAAGGGATGCCGGGTACACTGCAGTTCCCTCGAAAGGTCTGAACAGTGTCCGGCGGGGCACTTGGGGTGGTGTGGCCAACACCATTTCCAGGGGAGGATAGGGTAAGGTTTTGGGGAGTCCGAGGGACAAAGGGCATAGGGAGCTTCACAGAAGCTACAGGGGAATCTACAGGAGAGGGGCCCGACGCAGCTGGAACTTGACGAGGTGAATGAGGGTTGGGGGCCTCTCTTACAGTATCTCCCATAGTTACTAACGTGTCTCAGTTTGTTGTTGAATTTCTGCCCCATTTTTGTTTTTTCTGTCCCCTCCACCCTCATGGGATGCCCCAATTTCTTGGGGGAGAGCCCAGAGTTAGGAAAAGAGGGCAGAAAAAACACTCTCCTAATAAGAAAAATGAATCCTCCCAGGATGTCCCAATCCCTTTTGTAAAAACTCCGTGGAGAAAAACTCAGGAGGGTACCCTGTGGTTTCCGCAAGCTCAGCCACAGCTTTTGGAAACCAAAACCACCCGCCCCTCAGGGATATACCCTGCTTTGCCTCACTTACCCTCCGAGCCCAGGTGATTGAGGATTTGGAGAATCCTATCAGGGTGCGCCGACCTGATGTAAAGCCGATAAGCTGGGGACTTTTCCTTCCCAGCTTGGCACCTCCAGGGACCTGGGTGTTCCCGATGCTTCAAGACCCGCCCCCGGAGCCTTGGGCGCGGCCACTATCGGTCCCTGGTGCGCTCGTCCCGATGCGAGCGCCTTGCCTCAGCTCAGCCTGATGTGAGCCGTCCACCAAGCCGCTTCTCTTCGTGCCTGGGGTAAGTCCACCCCCTCAAGGCACAGCCTGGGGTGGAGAGCACGCCGGCAAGGACGACAGAGAGAGTCCTGGAGCCTCAATCTTCTCTGCTCGGCTCCTCTTAGGGTCTCCGGCAGAACTCGTTGATGGTTCTGGTCGCCGATGTTCTCCTTCCCCTCTTCCTCCTCAGTGAGGCGGGCGCCCCCACAGATTGGCCCGTTTATTTTAGAGGACGAAGAAGGGAACCATCCTCTGCTACCATTTGTTGCAGCGCGCCGTCACGGGGCGCGCTGGGCTGCGAGAGCAAGGGTGCGATCGTCCCCCTGCGAGTTCTGCAATCCCAGCTATCGGCAGGTTCGGTGCAGGGACAGATGACAAAGACACGGGTCTTGGGGGAAACCAGAGTGTATTTATGGGATGGACAAGATGGAGCCCCAAGACAAGACTTGGGGGGTGAACAGAAATTTTATACAGTAACTCAGGAGGAGGGGTGCAGGAACATTAACCAATGAGGGTAAAGCTGAGGAGTGGTCTAAGGTGGGACTAAACTATTATAAACCTATCAGAAGAACTAGGGGAGTGGAATAACACAAAGTAACAAATAGGGTGTCAAGTATAACAAAATAGACAGGGAACACTCTGGAAGGAAGGGTGAGGATAGGGAGGATTGACAAGGAACATTCTGGAGGGGTGGGGAAAGGGAGGACTGACAACTGGGAGTGGAGGGGGTTAGGGAGGACCTGGGGAAGATTGGCAGCTTGGGAGAGGAGGAGATTAAGGAGGAGAACAGGGGGCAGACATGAACTTCACACAAAACACACCACAACAACCATACCAGTTAAATAGTCAGTGCTTGTATATTGTCAACACTTGTATAAGTTTTTGTGTCTGTTTGTAAGTGTAGGTGTACTTATATATGGGATCAGGAAATGGGATGTAAATATTCTTGCTCAATTGAAAAAGCTCTGTAAAACCTCATATCATCCTGCTCTTCAGGGAATCTTAGAAAATTTTTCTTTAGTGTAATGAATTTAAGATTATTAAACTGTGTCATTCCATTATTATTACTTTAAAGATTGTTTATAATGCACTGTATGCTTAGGACACTATTCAGCACATAAACTCTGTAAGGCAAGGAAGAGTATTGAGCAGGTGTCAGTTTTCATCCTCTGATAAGCCTCTGACTAGTGGGTTGTCTTTAAAAACATACTCCATAAAAAGGGAATTTGAGTTCATGCTTTGCAAGAAAATATGGTTGGCATATATTTTATATGGATTCTCACCATTTTTGAAGGCCAAACATAGAGCTCCTTATGGCACAGGGGAATTTACTTTGCTTCATCTGCAGGATTTGCTATGACTTGTTTAGTTAGTGTATTTTCCTATTTTTGGAAATTTCATGTGTAAATTTAAAAGTTCTAAATATATATTTTTGCCTCAAACAACTTATGGTAATGCCCTGATTTTTAATATTACATTTATTCTCAAAAGTTTTGACTGATTTTTTTAAATTCTTTGTTATTGATTAAATCCAATAGAGTAAATTAAGTATTTCCAAAATTTCTGAAAGATATTTTGAATGTTATGTTTATGCTAATTTTAATGTAGCTGCCTTATTAGGAATCTCTAGGATACTGCAGCCAGTTATGAAAATGAACCAACAAAAATTTTTATTTTATGTAAATGCAAAAAAAACCTTTTATAACAAATGTTCACAATAAAAAAAATATGGAATTCACTGGTTTAGATACAAAACAAATATGTTATTTATGTGTCTATTTTAAAGTAAATTAAAAACAGAAAAAAGTATAGGAGATATGTAGATATGTAGTCTTGCCACAGAAATATATATATGCTTGTTCCAATAGAGTAAATTTTAAAGTTGAAATAATGTTATAGCTACTGTATCTCTTATGAAATTTTTAGGCTTCTTCAGATTTTAGTATTTCAGGACACTGAGATGATTTCTTATAACTAAACATATAGATGATATATGGATACTCTCACAAAGTTCATCAGATGTATATACAGCTGTCATAAATAACATCTGTAGACTGTAAAGCTATTAAGGTCTTTGAAGAGAGCAACATTTTCATGTTAACAATATAACTACAGGGACTAGAGGAAATTAGTTATTTGGTCTCATTTCCCCTTAAACCAAGTAACCTGGTATATAGGATTTTCTTTTTTATTTTATAGAATATATGGAGAGAATTCTTACCATTTGGTACTATGACACTACCACTCATAAGTAGCCAGAAAAGGTGAGACAGCTCAATTTCTTTTGAAATACTTTGCCTGGCAAGAAAAGATACCTGACTGCTGCTAATAGTAATGTATAAAATACTGTTCCTTAAATCCATCTGCTACAGTCCTCTCAGTGATAATAGGGTCCTGTAGATGAGTCTCCTGAGGCTTTTAGCTATCTGACTTCACAATGGACAATATAATTAATTTCTGAAGTCTTTAATAATAAGAATACCCGCTGAGATTTTTTTTTTTTTAAGTAGACCTATTTTATGCTCTGGTGTATTTTAATTCATATTAGGCTTCTTTTTTTCTATTTTTAATCTAAAGTAAGAAATCAGCAGTGCTAGTAAAAGAATGTCTATCTTATATTCAAGTATATTTTTCCATGTCTCCTAACTCTCTTGTGAAAAAAAAAAATAGTACTAGAAGAGATCAGAACAAAATTTCTCTCAAAATTCAGCTAGTTATTAGGTAGCAGAATATAGTGATATACACTATATGGTCCCAAATCCTGAATTCACTACTATAGAGGGATACTATAGGGTCTTTACCAGAAGGACATTTTAGAAAATAGCGGAATAACTAAGTAAAGAGTTAGAGATGTTTACAGTTGGAAGGCTTGCTGAAAATAATGCCTCTTTTTGAAAAAGCATTTCCTTGGGAGCTTTCTTCACTGCTGTTTAACCATAAAATTAACATCTCATCACATCATTTGGAAGTGTTATAGCATAGAAGCTTTACTGCTGTCTCCCATTTCCAGATGGAGTATGGCTGTGAACAGTTATTACTGAAAGACGCATAATGATGTCCTGAAACACATTTAATGAAGGTCCAAGCAGAGTAGATGGCTAATGTTGTTGACTATATGGCACTAGATGTGAAATATGCATTCGCTTAATTATGTATACTAAGCTTTAATAGATTCAATTTGACTTTATCTATATTCTACTTTATGTGGAAAATCAAATGAAAATGCATAGTGTTGAACTCGATAATGCATGACACTTCATTTTCACTAACAAGCATAATGCAGTTTCAGCAATCTTTAAGGATTTTGTGATTTATAAAAGAAACACGGAAGATGCTATCCAGAATGGGTATGGCATAGGCAGATCATGAAGCCTGTTCTGGAGGAACTCAGGAAGACAGAGAAAAGTTGATGAACATCTTGGGGGATATCTTTCAAGTACTAGAAAAATAATCAGTACTTTCTCAGTACTGCTGAGAAATGGAAAGAAAGGTGAACAAGTTTGTCACAGATATCACATAATGTTTCATTTCACAAACTAGCATCTTCAGCCTCATCTCAGCAATAAACTGAGCTGATAAACATGGAATTAATCTCTAGATTATGAACATATAGAAACCTATATTTTTCTCATTGGAAGTGGGAAAATTAGAAACAACTATTTCATTGTATTTTTAGGACTAGAACAAGGGGCAGTGAATGAAATTGAGGATGGCATGCTCAAGGAAAAATAAATAGCAATTTTTTCCTCATTCTTTTTCTTATGCTGTCATTTCTGTATCATAAATTATACAGTGGTACATATTATGTGTTTCTCATCCTCTGTACACTAAATATGTACATAATTCCTCACTAACCTCAGTAAAATAATCTGAAATAATCATACTTGTATCATAGACACTGCATTTGCATTTACATTGCTCTTTTTTCTTTTTTTCAAAGAACCTTATTATCGCTAATAATCTGCTTTATGCAGATAAATAGAAATGTGGAAAATTAATCCTAGAGAGCCTTTGGAGCAAAGAAATTTGAAAAGCTGGGCATAATTTACCTTGTCACACATTGTACCTTTCAGCACTGAAACAGAAAATGTCTTTTAAAAAT
This sequence comes from Vidua macroura, assembly GCF_024509145.1. Lineage (NCBI taxonomy): Eukaryota > Metazoa > Chordata > Aves > Passeriformes > Viduidae > Vidua > Vidua macroura. Next base: position 43,449,178 of record NC_071572.1, on the reverse strand, counting down.
ACATAAAAATTAACAGTAGAATTAAGTTACAGATATAAACCCCCAGATTCCTTCACATGAATTCAGGAATTTAAATTATTTCTCAATCAGACAGTGATTGATCAAGATTCACATTGAACTCAATGGAAAGAGATAAACATTCCCAAAGTCATCATATAATGGTGTATGTTTCCCTACTTTGACTTTATTAATAGCTGAAGGAAAGCTGTGACGTATAGTTAAGTTTTCAAAACTAATTTGAATGAACCTAGACTTCAGCCTTTTTTTACAAAAACTGGCCTATTCTCTCTCAGTAAGCATAATTACTGACACATTTTCCAGTTCAACATAGTATGGCTTTTTTCATTTTTTTTCATCATTGATGACTGTTACACCAGACTTCCAAATTTCCTAGATACCCATATATCAAACTGCACAGATAAGGGAAACATCATTCCAATGTGTAATTTAACTCCTAATGAGCATAATTTTTGCCATAAGCACAGGCAATTATGTAAAAATGTTTCTGTCCGTCACCTTGAATGTTATCTTAAGAGTATGGAACAGAGACAGCTACAAATTATGAGTAAATCTGATCATGGAAGAGAATGTTATTTTATTCACTTTTTGAACTACTTGGCACATTACTTACTATTTTATTTTTAAATTTTTTATATGAAGGCTGTGTGAAAAAAAGGTGCTATTTGGAGCTAAGGTTACATGTGAGCCTTGTACGGCTGTAAGCAACAGTAAAAAAAAGTCGTCTCAAGCTGTAAGAGAAGACAAGTTCACTAGACTAAACAGACTCTAAAAGTACTCCATATTTGTTTATGCAAATCAGATAGAGAAGACTTACTTGAAAGTTTTGACAAATTTGTAATCGTTTAACACTTTCAATCAGAAATATAGAGCAAGTACAATAATGGTTTATGCCCACTATTTGAATAGTGGTATTTAAATAGTGGTAAAAATAAATGTTTGTATTTCTTTCTATGTTGCTATTTGACTTGTAAATTGGACTTTTGTTTTAAAAAATCCAGAGAAGAAAAGTTATTTAAATATACTATAGTCCTTTTTTTTTCTGTTAGGGGATTTTTTTCCTTTCGATTTTCAAAAAATAATAGTTTCACTGTACCAGGGGTACCAAGGGACTATCTTATCAGCATGGCAAAATAACACACATGCACAGAACTCATGGACTTCAGTCCTTTCTTTTTTGATCTTTTTTGTATCAATGGCAGACTTCTGTAGCATTTCAAATTTTCAAATGCAGAATCTTGGTGCAAGTACATGCTATGCCAGTTTAAGTCTTCTTTTCTTCCTTGCTTTTGTCAGAAATATATTTGGGCTTATTTCAGCTGTGCTTTTAGAAGTATAATATCTTACAATAAGAAGTGGAAAATTTTATAAAAGATGGGTATTTCTGGATGTCATTTCTAATATGCCTCCCTCTGAGTCTGACAGAGGTCACTTTTCAATAGAAGTCAAGTATGTCAGCTTTTAAAAGAAAATGCACAGGGGAGATAATCTTAACAAAATAGTTACATTCTAAGGTTCAGTGAATATCAGCTGGTGTCTTATATAGTTGCTTTACCAGAATTCAGTAGGCATATAAATAAGAGATGTAAATTAAATGTAAGTAAAGTTTGCACATTTTGTGATATATTGTAATGGGCCTTCCATTTGAGTTGGATTCTGAGGAAAACAGTACATGAGAGTATAGAAAATTACTGTTCTTTAAAATGAATTAAAGTAACTGAAATGAAGAGAAAAAGTACTGCATTATGAAAGGATGATTCTCAAATATATATGAAAGTGAGATGATCCTACAGTTTTCAGTTTGGGGAAACTAGCTCTCTATATAACAATATACTTCACTGAAGCAAAGTTACTACATATTAAATAATTCTGTTTAAAAAGTCCCTTCATAAAGTCAGTAGCTTCCAAGTAGTTGTTAAATTACTGGCTATTTACTCCTAGGGATTGTTTCAAGTCCTGCTAGGTATTGTTCATATAAATTACTGAGAAGTGAGATTATCAATAATCAATTTTCTAGGCTTTTTTACTTTCTTTTACAGTTTTTCATTTTTTTTCCTTTCTTGGAGTAATGTCTTTTTCTATAGAATTATGACTTTATAGTAGTATTTTCTATTGAGAAAATTATATCTGTAGAAATATTTGAGATGAATATTGGTGGGACTTTACATATAAAGAACTTAGCACAGAGTCTTCATTGAGGGCAGAAAAGTTGTATATATTACCTATAGTTGCTGGGTATCACAACTTCCAAGTCTTCTTCCCTGGTATTCCTTTTTAATTTGGATCACAGCATCTTGTCTGTGAGTATACTGATCTCTCATGATAAGGAGTATCAGCATTGTCAAAAAAGTCTTTTTTCAGTATGTACCAGCTGTCATTTTCAGTTCTTGGAAGTATTTTGATGTTGATTCCAAGTCTAAGTGCAAGTAAATCTTTAGGTCTAGGTAGTGGTCATGTACTGAAAGTATGAAGGCAATGCCATTCAAAGCAAACCATATTGAAGTAGATATGTGACTTCTTATGCAAGTTATAGGCCCTTGCATATTGTATTATTATTCACGTGATTTAAAAAAAAAAAAATTTTTTTAGAGTTTGTGGAGGTTACCTGCTACGACCTCAAGCAGTCGAAAAGCACCGGCTAGCGCTGCCTTTGAGAGGCCGTAGCTGCCAGGTGAACGGGCGCTCTAGAGTAATGGTGTTTGCCTCCCTGACAGTGCTGAGCGCTCCGGTGTGGGTAATGCAGCTTTGGTAGGAAGTGAAGGGACGAGAGAAGGACACTTTGCTTGCGGGCCTGAGAACATTTATTCCCCCATGTGTGGACGGAGCAAATTGCCCTCAGCGCAATGCAAGACAAAATAGCGATGGGACAAAGGAAAGCATTAGATTAAGTAGGGAGTGGGTGGACAGGGGTGGAAACCTGCCTCGCCCTATAGAGACAGATGACAGGGGAGTGACATAGCTTATGACAACCTATGGTAACGTAACAGAGGTGGGTACAGTGTTCTGGGACAAATAGGAATGCAAAGGTGGGGTGATTGATGCAGAACTTTCATGAAGAAACAGGGAGTGGTTACAAGATTGACACCCCAACAAGGAGTGAGCACCCCTGACTGACAGAACCATATAAGGAGAAAACTGTGTGAGGTGAGAAGATTGACATGTCTGAGTGACAGGAGTTCCTGTGGTAAACAATTTGGAGCAAACCATTGTGAGGGAAAATAGGGGTACAGAGAACCAACCTAACTAATATTTAATAAGATCCTTGACTAAACCAACCCAACCTACAACAAGAGTTCACATTTTGCTTGCAGTTGTCATAAAACATAAGGCATTAGCAACCTCCTTACATGTGCAATAGGAGCTTTCAGAGACAGCACCCTTCAGCAACCCTTCATTTTATCTATGCAGTTTTAAACAAAATAAAAAGCATATATCCTAGTAGAATTTTCATCCCAGTTCCCTCCATTCTTAGAATCTTTACCACAAATACTATTGATCTCTACCCTTATCCTCAGCTGCCATTCTCTAATCAGTGTTTTTAAGCAGTCTTTCTTCTTCTGGAAGGATATGAATAGGTGAAAATAAACCACATTATCAACCAAAAATATTTTCTGAGTAGGATAACATTAGGGAAGTGGTATTATTTTTTTCTTTTTGTAAAACTTTTCATGGGAATGTAATATGACATTCTTACCTTTCAAGGCAACTAAGAATAAAGATAGATTCTGGATCATTAAATATATATATAAATCATATCTGTCCAAGGAATGGACACACAGTTCAAGATTTTGGACCCAAGGGACAGCAAAACATACTTTAACTATCATTTATCATTCATCAGGTACCTTATTCTCACTAATCAGGATTTACTGCCTAGTCAGAAAATGAAACTATGTGTATGCAGCTGTTACAAGATACCTTCAGGTTCCATTGTTTTCCTCTTGAAATAATTAAATAGTTTATTCTTGAAGACGATGACAGATAACTTTTTTTCTGCATTTTCATACATTTTTATTCTGTTAAAAAGATAAAATATTATTTTAGTCAGTGTTAAAGATAGCATGACAAAAAAATTCTACATTTTTACAGATAAAGAACAAGAATTAAAATAGCAATGTTTGAACAAAACTCCAGTAAACCAAGACTGGTGTTTCAATACCTAATTCTTTTTTCAGTCAGTGTCCTTGCAGGCAGTCCATTAGGCATTTTTCTTTCCTGAAATTTCTTGAGTAAGTTACTTCTATTTTAAATCCATAAGAAATATGCTTATTTTTAACACTTTTGCTGCTTAGCACTAAGTGGATTTGATTTTTAAAAGTGAAATTTGGCAAGTGAGTCATATATGTGTCCTGACTGCTTGCAAATTGACTTTGAAAGAAGGATGTTATGCCTTCACAGAAAGTAAAAGTTTCTGAGAATGTTTTGAGGATTTTTTTCAGAAAGATCTGTATTACCTCCATTATGGTTAGGAAAAATGCTGATTAGTGTCCCTCTGCACACCATCTGATAATTTCAATAAGGTAATGAAGACCTTCTGACACCAAATATATTGTTCATTCTTTCAGAAATGCTGTCATTGTTGGTGTTGAGTTAAATTTACAGATAGATTTAGATATAAAACCAAGCAATTCTTCCTAAATGATGTGCAACTGGAAAAGTACACTCTTTATATATCATTATGTGCCAGCAGAGTGCACTTGTAGAGTCTCCTTATATTCAAAATATGTAATATATACTTAAATAGTTTTATATCCCCATTTTTATGGTAACCTGATTCCAATATTAATTTTACATTAAAGATTACATATAGTTCCCAGGGAAGTCTTTTGAAAAAGAAGTATTTTGCACTCATGGGAAAAACAGAACAGAGAGTATTGAAGGTAACTTGGTAGGCCACCTCATAGAATCACTGGAATCCTGCCTGCAGCAATGTTCATGGCTTCTCATTAGTATGAGGTCTGATGAGTTGTAGAGACACTGCTTTCTTGGTGTAAATGAGGAGGTGGATATATAATTTTCCACAGAGCATTCACCTATTTATGGTTTTGATTTAGAAAAGCAACTAAATTAAAGAGAGGAAAGTTTAGGGAGAAGTCCAACGTCAAAATCCTTCCTGAAACAAAATTACTATGACTATTTGCCAAAATATTCTCATGTGAAAATATTCATTTCACTTCCAGTATCTCTATAAAACCATTCAGAACATCTCTTCGCCTTGCAGGGTCTGTTAGGCATATGAAGTTATCAATATTCTTAAACCTTTCAAATAGCACAGATATGAGGATGGGCACCACACATAAATCCTGTGAGAGCAGGAGTATTTGGCTGTTCAGAACAGAGGTAGAACAATATGGGCTAAGCAAAGGAAACAAAACATAAAATAAAAAAAAAAAAGCTGCTTATGAGGGAAATCCAACATATTTTGTATTGGCTAAGAAAACAGCCCAATAGGGAAAAATACTGATAATTAATAGGCTAGTTCATAATGAGCCTATACAGATGGTCACATGAATACCTAAAATGAGGATGTGTGTCGATCCCAGGCGTGCTGTTGAAATGCAACAATAAGGAACTAGCTTCTCCATTGAAACTGAAACCTTGAAAATAGATCATAAAATCTCAAATTTCTCTCTAGATATTCTGAGGCTAAAAACTACACATATCTTGTAACTGATTCATAGGAAAAGCAAACTTTTTACCTTCAATTGAAAAAAGGCATCTTGATAACACATTCAGAAAGTCTACTGAAAAATACTAAGACAATGAAACATTATTTTTTATATAAGTGCTTATTCAAGACTCAGCATTACTTTGAGCTCACAGCATACACAATAAAAAGTGTGCAGTTTAAAATTCTAGAAGTTTGTTTTTGTATACACTAATCAGAGTCTGGATAACCAGATGATTTGATGAGCATCAATCAACATAAATCCCATGCCAAAGCCTCCAAACCTCACTAGATTAGGAGATAAAATCTTTTATTCAGCCTATTACATTTCTTAATATTTTTTCTTACCAGCACCAGTAAAAGATGGCATTTTTAATATATTATATTATTTTAATATATTATTAAAAGCTTTTGATGATGGACATAATTTACTGCTGCAGTTTCCAGAGAACATAAAGAAATGCTGCAGTAGTATTTTTTTCCTTTGGTATTACTTTGTTTGAAATATTATCATATTTCACTTGATGAATATCATTACTCAGAAAAAAACTGTTTTCCTTCTCTGTAAGAGGGTATGTTCTAAGAGATTTAACTCAAAACATAGATGTTTACCATATAGAATCCTTAAGCTAGAAATAATACAAGGGGATGTATGATTTTCATGCTCTGTGGAATAGGCAGTCTTGCTGAAGTAAAAAATTTGAACATTTCTGAGAACTATTTTTATAAACCACTCCTTTTTGTGCTAAATGACAATGTCCTAATGTTTCATATCTGCATAAGAAGTTAATACATTCTGGGGGGAAAAATCACAACCCCAAAAACCCACTGAAAATAGTGTCACTTGCTGCATAAAACTGTACTGTTTTAAAAGACAGGTATTTTAAAGGATAAATTTATAACCAATAACTAGGTAAATGCAAAACATTTTCAGTACTTTTGGTTTTTCTGCATCTCTCAGACACACAAGATCAACTACAACCTCAGCCTTCAGTCATTAGAAAGTGAAGACCTGCAAAAGTAAACCCGTTTCCTTCTGTGGGGACTGTTTCATAAGCATAGAGACTGAATAACATCTTTCCAAGTCAGAACTGTGCGACACAAATATTTTAAGGAACACATATCATTTATGCAAAATTGTTCCCATGTTGCTTTCAAATGGCCACTTGTACCACTTTTTATATCACTTTAAAGGATGTGAAAAGCAACACTGTGAACATACTACGTAGATTAATTTATTCTTATGTGCTATGATTTAGCTGTTATAATTTCACCATGGAAATAGGAACATTGCAAACAAAACAATGTGCATGTAGATGTTTTTGTTTCCTTCAACCAGACAATTTCTTATTAATTGCCACTCATTATGTTATTTCACATAATTTGTATTCTGAATAGTCCAGGAGTGGAAGAATAAATTAATAAATAGGGGACTTCTGTTTACATATTGAATGGCACTGCCAGAACACATTCCAGGAACAAAATAAAATAACAACAACATTGAATGTGCAGCTTTCCTCAGAGGTAACCAGGAAAGAATGTAATACTGTGCCAGTAATTCCCTTAAGTAAGCAGATTAACTTTTACTTTACAGTCTTATTTAATGTAAGAACATTTTATCCAAATTCCAAAAAGACAGTTGATTTTTCTTAATGTTGTTTTTGTAGTTCATATAATTAGGAGTTACAGAATCTTAACACTCAATATATAGTGAAGAGAGATATTGTTATAGGAGGCAGGAAAAAAACACACAATGCTAAAACCAAATTTATTCCTGTATGTAGAACAAATACTAAGAGACAGAAACAGATTCTGATAATGCTGCTTAATAATTCAGTTTCAATTATTTATATGCTGCTTTGTTGTGTTTCTTATGGTCATAATTGCAAGTCTCACCTATATTTTCCAAATCTTCTGAAAGAAATCAAAATATATACTATATTATAATAAATTATTTCAAGTCTGGGGTGTTTATTTATTTATTGTGGGTTTTATCTAAAATATATTTAAAACGTAGGTGAATTTCATGTAAACAGCACAACAGCACAGGAGCCAAAGAGATATATATATGTGCATATGTATATATATATATATATATATATATATATATATATATGTATATATATATATATATGTATAGGGTGTCTGAAGAAGAGGAAATTCTTATTTATTGCATAGCTTGAGAAGAAAAAGGCAATAGAAAAGACATCATGGGATGCATGACTTCAGAGAAGATCCCTGATTTAAGATATTGACAACACAAATGAAGTAGCCTTGGAATCATTTCAGGAAAACATTATGCAATGATAGATTTTATACTGCTGGAGGAGTTTAGAGTTCTGGAAGTTACCCATGCATTTTGTGATGAGACCTTCTCACCTTCAAATATCCAACAGTTAGAAGCATTAGTTCTTGGTATCTCTGCGAAGTGGAAGCATCCCATCATCCATTCAGCATAATTCAGGTACATTCAGAATTGTACAAATGTAACTGATTTTTTAATGTAAAATGTGCAAATATTTTTAAAAACATTACTCAAGAAGTTCCATAAACATATATAGCCATATATTTATCAAATAAAAATAGAAGTACAGCTGAAAAAGCAAATACTTGAAAGCTCATGCAGATTACTTCCCTTCTGTTTTCGTGTTTTATTCATTTAAAGCATAGTCACATATCAATGACAGCATGGCTAACTTAATATTTGATTGTGGAATCAGCTGCATTTTGTGGACAAGATCATAGAGATAAAACAGGCTATGGTGCTTTTCCAAAGCAAAGTGTATGATGTCTTGCATTTAGAAGAGACAGATATAAGCCCCAGTTCTCATTTGGACCATGAGAGTTATTAAGGTTCTTCACTTGGTATTTGATCCTGCACATTCCTCCATCACTTCAGAATGCAATGCTCAAAAAGCAGTACCCATCCCTTGCATGAACTTACACAGGAATACAACTTGCCTCAAGAAAATAAAGGGATGCTTCACCGCTGTGGAAATGAAAGGTTTTCTTTCCATCTCTCTGTTGTGCTTCCAAACTGAAGAAAAGCAAATATTAAACTGACCATTTAAAGTAAGATAAGCACTGTTGAGCAGCCTCTTCACTAAAGTAAATAAGAAAACTGCACTATTTTTTACAGTACTGTATGTTAGAATACCACTAGACGCAGGCTTGGAAAATAGTAAGTGTTTGTCCTCTCTTTGTTGTGATTTTATAAACATCTCTTAAACAAGATTTAAAAACCTCTCTGTGGAAAAACTATCCTGTGGGCTGTGCTGCCCTCAATGTCACAAAACCCTATCTTGCTTTAAGACAACAAAAGGGAAACTTAAGCAAAACCATCTTAAAGCTTGGCAAATTTTTGCTTTCTCCCATATGAAATTTGGAAGAAAAATTGTTGAACAGACATCTGTCATACTGTTAGTATATGCAAATTTAATTGGAAAAAAATGCCTTCTCTCATGCTACATATAGTTTCCAATATCATCTTTTATTAACATATGGAAAAGATTTAAAAGAAAAAAAAATACTTGATCATTCTTTTCACAATATTTCTGTTGCTTTTTCTTGCAGTATTTTCTACATGCATTTTTCATGTAAAATTATAAGTAAAAGGTTTTGTCACTAATTTTCAGAGAACTGATTGGTTTGGTATGGCTTACAAATTCATTGCTTATAGAATTTAAAGTCTATCTTATTTTTTCCAATGGAAGACAATTCCTAAAATGAAATCTCTGTTATCCATGCTATCATAAGTAACATTTCAACACTTAGAAAGGTAGGCAAGTAAAAGGAATTAAGGTCTGAGAGAATTTCAGCTGAATTCTCTTAAGATGGATGCTCAGATAGGTCCTGCATTTTAATTTGCTGTGTTTCTGAAATCTGACTAAAGAACATGAAGATATAAATTTTATATATATATATATATGCACATGAGCTAACTTTAAGGGACAGTAGCAGAAATAACTAGAATATCTATTGGAACTGAAAATGAGAGCCATCCGAAGTTGCTGCTTATTTGGTTTGGTGTGGTTGTTTTTTTGTTTTTTTGTTTTGTTTTTTTTTTAACATGGATTATTGCAAAACCAAAATGAGGCAAATCAGAATGCATGCAAATATGCATTTAAGTTGGAGTTTAAACAGTCTTCTATCTGCTGGGAGATGTTCTATAGAGGATGAAAATAACTACTTTCATCCCATTTTCCTAAAGAGATAAGTCTGATGCCATCATCCTGCATGCAATCTGCCTGCCGTTACCTGTCGTACCCATTAGCAAGGCTCTATGGTTACATTCTCTGTAAAAATGAAAAGAGAAGTTAAAAATGAGAAGAAAGAGTGCACTTGAGTGCACATAAAATGACAGACCAAGTGAAAAGCTTCAGAATGAGGTCATGTGTTCTTAGAAATCAGAGAATCCAAAGAGGAAAAAGACTTCATAAATGGGGTACAAGTTCAGTAGACCTGTGCACAGTATTAAAGAACAAAACCAGCCAATGACAGAGCTGGAATTTGGTTGAAAGCTTAAGAAGACAAATTTTGAAAGTCAGTGTTAAGTTCTTACTCACTAGGGTGGTAAAGAAATAAGTCCATGATACACTCAGAAAAGATTTTATCATTGATAAAAATAACTACTTACCTTATTAAAATATGTTTAAAGTATTTATAATTTTAGCACTCCTTTACAGAAAATTATCTTCAAACTATCTTCAATCTTTCAAAATCTGGAATTACAAAAATGGAGTGTAAAATTTAATATCGGGTTGTTTTTTTTTTCACTCTGATTTTAGAATGTGATCAGTGATGGAGTTGTTCTGAAATTACTAATCAAATAGTAATTACTATTTGATTACTAATTAAATTAAATTACTAATCAAATTTGAACTACCCTTTTTTCTGCCTTCTACACTCATACTCACCAGAAAAAAGAATTATGTGAGTCAGTATTTTCTTAATTCACCCTCATGCTAGCAAAGTAATGACATGTGCAGTGCAAGTTCTTCTGACTTTACAAACATGCCATTTTTTAAATACCTGCAATCTGAGTTGAATTAAAAACTTTGTTGAGTTTGTCAAGCAGATGGTTATGGTTAAGAAATTTACATACTCAAATTGTACTTTTCCTCCCAAGGTCTTCAAAGACAGCTATTATTTTCTCTGATTCCACAAAAGAGCTAAACATTTCCTGTTGCATGCTGGGTTGGTTCAGTTAGGGATTTTAATAAATGTTAGTTAGGTCAGTCCTCTGTACCCCTATTTTCCCCCACAAATGGTTCACTCCAAGTTACTTACCACAGGAACTTTTACTTGTCAATCTTATAGCTACTCCCTGGTTCTTCTTGAAAGTTCTGTAGCAATCACCCCACCTTTACAATCATTTTTGTCCCAGAACGCTGTACCCACCTCTGTTATGTTCCCATAGGTTGCTGTGATCCACGTCACTCCCCTGTTGTCTGTCCCCCCTGTCTGGGCGAGGGGGATTTTCACCCCTGTCCACCCGCCCCCTATTTAACCCAATGCTTTCATTGTGCAGGTGCCATTTTGCCTCGCGCCGCCTGGGGACGGTCGCTCTGCCCATCGCTGTGACCACGTGGGAAATAAAAGTTCTCAGGCCCACAGAACAAAGTGTGCCTTCTCTCATCCCTTTGCTTCCTCTCAGTGTAAGGCTATGAAAGCTGTGTACCCACACAGGGAAGAGTGGCCCCTAGATATTATTAACACGTATCTTTCTTATAATAATTCCCCCTTGGTGACAAATAATAAGAAATGTACAAACTTATCTCCATAGTGATACTTAGCTGTTAAAATAAGGTTATTCCTAAGACATTCTTCTCTCCAGGCAATCAAAGTTTAGAACGTTATGATTTGTGTTGTTTTCCTTTGCCTCATTTTGCCCCAGTTAAAATGTAACAAGACTGTTATGTCTTATCAGTTGTCTCAAAGATTAGTTTTTTATGCCTTTTCCATTTTTCTTAAATATTTTTTCTTTATTAATGATTTATTAATCATTTATTAATGATTGCTCATCTCATATGATCTTTTATTCTATGCAAAATACCTTGACTTTGTTTCATGAGTAAGTAAAAGGGAGAAATTCCTCTATTTCTGCATGCCTGAACTATTTGATTGGAACAGGGAAAATGCTAAAAAAGGAAAAAACTGTGTCACTGCTTCATCTGTTCTTTACCTGTTTAGACTGACCATATGATACTACTGCACCTCAAATTGGTTGTGCTCAATATGTTATGTATTTACTCCCCCTTGAAAGTATCTGGTGAAATTTGAGAATCTGCAGATTGTGGTTTCCAGCAATGAGTGAGACAATGTTTTTCTCACTATACACATGTATGTCTTTCTCACGATATACAAATCATAAATATTAAAAAATGCAAAATAAGACAAAGCTTTGAGCACAGGTATACAAATTTGTTTTATTTTAGATTTGAGAACAGATACTTCACAATTTACATACCTCTCAAAAAAACTGCTGACATCTTACTGCTAGTATCTAAAGGAGTAGGTTAATCAATCTTAAGATACTTAGAAATAAAATATTGCTTCAAAATGTGTGTTCTAGTTGCTTAAAAATATCTTGGAACATATTTTCATAGAATAATTTCTGTTCAGTCTAAAATAGGAAACCAAGGTTAAATAAGTTACCCTTTGGAACTGCTTTTGTGTTATTGCCATCTGAGGTGACTGTTTCAGATTTAAATACTCAACCTTTGGACACCTAATATTAAACTAGACTATTTGCTTCCTTAGACTACAAGGACAGAATAAAAAAGGACAGAAAATTAATTTAGGATAGAATTTAAAAATTCAGTGATAAATAATTTTAGTATACATGATTTTATGCTTCTATACACTATTATATGGTATTCATACACTATTTAATGCTATTTAACTCCAGCAAAATGCATAGCAAGCACATTTTTGTGTTGCTCAGTATACTCATAGTTACTGTGATCTCCTGATTTAATGGAGACAGAAGAATAAACACTACTGAGAGTGTGATTCCAGTAGCTGGGGATTTATTCTTTCACCAGCTGGAAGACAAAAAATTACAGATTACAGAATTTTGTTCTCATCAGGTGTCAACAGAGTATTGCTTTTTAAACTGAAAAATGCCACAAACATGAGTGTGTTCCATGGCTCTGAAAATTATAGATGTTGTCTTCTCATAGACATGTTAAATCATAAAATTATGAAAAATACCCAACTGGAATTTTGGTAATTGGTATTATATGGCCATTTTCTATGTCTCCATTCTATTTTAAATTTTCAAGTATTGCATTAGTGGCAAATGAAGACAGATTTTATAATTATACAATTCTTGATTCCATGTTTCTGTGTCTGCTTGGAGATTTTTGCCTAGAAAATTTAATACTACAGAACTTTTAAATTTCCTTCATGTGAGTTATTCGCTTCAGTGTCTTGAGACTTGTATCTTAGAAGAAACCAAATTGGACTGTGAAAACCCTTATTTCCACTGAGATTTTTATTTTTAGGATATTTTTGCTTTCCCTCCATCTGCCTTTGAGCAATTTTTTGTGCTTCAAGCATGAACAAGCAATATTAATCCAATTCCTAGTTTTTGTGAGGCATATTAAGTTAGATGAAATCCTTTTATTTTGTTTGCAGTTGGTGTATGATAAGGGATATGGTCTACTTCTTGAATGTTATGGTTCTTGATCCAGGTGTTGATGACAAGCGGTTTTTTTTGAATTGAGTTTTGTTGTTGGATTTTTTTTTTTTTGTGGCGTATAATGGTTTTAAATGATATGGGTTTTTTTAACGTATACAATGTTTCTTATGGAATGTAGCATGAGGTGGATGGTAGATTTTTAATGATGTTATGGTGGTTTTTATTAGCGTGAGTATGTAGTGTTTGTTTTTATGGGTTTGAAATAGTGTCATGTAGTTCATTGGTAAGGTTTTTTTAATATTGATAATTGCATTAGTTTTTATTATAGGGGTTTTATTTATTTGGTTTGTGTGATTGTAGTGTATGCTTTATGGTTACGGATAATTTGGGAGATATTGTTTATGCCTACATTTATATTTTGGTTTCGTGTTTATGTCTAGGTGGTATTTTTGTTTTGATGGTTTGAGGCATTATGGATTTATTGAGTTAGGAATAATTTTTTTATTGTTAATTTAAGTTTATTTGTGTTATTTTTATTTTTGTAGTTTGATAAATTTCTTTGTTGTTGGTTTTTTTTTTTTGGGAACGTGGGTATTTATATTGTGGATTATGTTAGATTTTTTTTAATTTGAGTAGTGATTTTTTTGGTGGTTTTTTTTTAGTTACTTTTATGGAGTATTGGTTACTCTTTATGAGTCAGAGTAGAGGTAGGGTTTTGGTTTTTTTTTTTAGTAACATTCAGGGTCAGTTGTACAGTTTTGAGTTTAGTAACTTGGTTGGATTTCTTTTTTTTAAGTGGTTTTTGTGATTTGTGGTGTGGGTTTCTATAGGGTTGTTTTTCACTTTTGTTTCAGTTTTCTGATGTGATAAGAATAGTGAAAAGAGTATAGTGTGTTTTTTTTGCTGGTAGTTGATTGGCTGGTGGAGCTATTCTGACTTTTTTGGACAATATTGGTAAGAATTCAATGCTGTTTGTTTTGTTATTTTATTTGTAGGAATTAGATTTTAAATTAAAAATTATAACTATAACTATAATTAAACAAAAGAAATATATAAATATAGAAATGGGAATTTAAAACTTAAATTTTAAATATAAACAGAATATATATAAATAAAACAGGCAACATAAATATTAATATATATTACTATAGGATATAATGTTCAATATAGACTATTTTATATGTTTATATAAATATAGAATTATATATTATAAATATAAATATATCCCATATAAGTATAAATATAAACATGTATAATAAATATATGCAAATATATATAGAAATATAAAGTATAAATAAATACAAAATAATGGAAATACATACAATTCATAATACAAACATTACTGTATAGATCTTATTATATTGTAATATATTATGTGTGATATATGATAGATGCATAAATACAGTACATAAATTGATTATAAGGTGATATATAATAAACTATAAATGCAAATGTGAATATAAATAAGAAAAATAAAAATATAAAAATTTTAAAATATATTTTTAAATAAAGGGGGGGTTGTTTTTTATTTGGTTATAGGCAGTGTTTTTATTAGAAAAATTAATTAAATATAAAACTAGAAATTTAAATATAGAAATATATCATAAATACATATATATAAAATATAAAATATAAAATGTTGCAATGTGCAGCTACGCAAACGGAGCAAAAAGGCTTTGTGAATTTGAGATGGGAGTTTCTGTTTCCTAAACCTAAAGTTAGAGTTTCTATTCTGTATTTTTACGTGTATTCATCCTTCCCCCTGGAGTTATTCCCATTGGATTTTACCTATAATGTATTCACACTGGGCATTGTTCTATTGGTTTCACCTTATCTCTTATTTTCCCCTATAAAACCTGTGTCTGGACCCCTGATCATGGTCACTTGTATGTGCGGCGCTCGAGCAAATACAACCTACTTTGGACTTCACA
The DNA here is from genome assembly GCF_024509145.1 of Vidua macroura. Lineage (NCBI taxonomy): Eukaryota > Metazoa > Chordata > Aves > Passeriformes > Viduidae > Vidua > Vidua macroura. The sequence continues at coordinate 43,433,916 of NC_071572.1, read as the reverse complement.
ACAAGTGTCCAATCTCTTCAGTCTCTTTATCCCAGTCTTGATCGTGCTCTCTAAACAGCTCTGTCCATATCAAATGAACCCACAAAGGTGTTTGTTGCCTCTCTCTCCGGCTGCTCCCGGAAGCGCCTGGCCAGCGCCCTGGGAAAGAGTAGCCAGGCGAAAACAAGGAAGTCGGAGAGGGAAAAGAACAAAGCAACAATAAAATATAATTTTAGATTAGAAATAGATATAATATATAATAGAAATAATAATGTAGATATATTATATATATATATATATATATATATATATATATATATATATAATACATCAATAGAAACTATAAATGTGAATATAAATATGAAAATACAAATATAAATTTTTAAATATAATTTAAATAATGGGGGTTTATTTGTTTTGGTTTTACTTGGTTAAAGGCAGGGTTTTTACTATAAACAATACAAATATAAACAATAATTTAAAATAAAATCTAAATCTAGAACTGCGACGGTGTGTTGTTTCTCCCGGCTCCGGGCAGCTCCGTCACCTTTCAGCACCGCTTCCCTCTGGAGCTCGGGCTCGCCGCTCCTCTCCTGTGTGCTGCTGCGGCGGCACGCCGGTCAGGGCTTGCTGGGTTCTGTCGCCCATGCAAGGGTCTGAGGCAAAGAGGGAAGGAATTGACCAAATCACCCACATGGGAGGCGGGAAGGTTTTATTGGTCACAGAGAGTTGCGGCAGGGGGAGGCCGTGACCCGCACTTCCCGTGCCTGTGTGGGGGAAAAGGTGGCCAGGACCAGGGGGGAGCGGGATGATATAGGGGTGTGACAGGGAGGGCAGATGCCCTCCCGCCCAATTGGGACAGGCGCCGTGGCGATGACGTGGAGACAGCAACCAACTGGAACACAGCAGGGGCGGACACGGGGTCCCGGGGTGAACGGGGTTGTGGGATCAGGGTGACAGCCACCAAATTCCTGGGACTGGATGGGGGAGTGGTCACAGGAGTGACGGGGGACACTCCAATAACAGGCAGCCTGCAGCGAGCCACTGCAGGGCTGGGGGCGGGGGGAACACGGGGGATGCACGGGGGTACACAGGACTCAGCTAGCTAACATAAATTAGAACCCCTAATCTAAACCCAAACCCAGGATGCAACATAGAACTATATCATAAATATATACAGATGTATATAAAATATAAAACAGAAATAAATATGAGGGTTAGGGTTAGGGTTTGGTTTAGGCTGAGGAGCTATGCATTTGTTTAACTGTTTCATCACGTCACTGCCATCAAATCTATGCAAAACCCTGAGCTATATAGTTTGACAAATATGAATATAACTGAAGTGGATGTGAATATTAGAAGGAAATGCAAACAAGTAGTCACCACGTTGCTTTTTCATAAAGGAGGTTTCCACTCTGAAATTCAAGCTAGCAATCAAAATCATCACATTTTAGAATTATAATTCAGTCACCATTCAATTTATTCACCTCAACTTACTCACAAGCTACAATAGCAGACAGTTATTACTTGCTTTCAAGAAACACTTCAAAGACTATGAACTAAAAAAAGGCAGTTTCTACTTTCCCCTTTCCTAGCTTTGAGTCAATTGCAGCAGAAAGAAATGAGTGCTGGCCTTTTCCTCCTCCCCATTCATAGGGCAAGGTATTATCTCCTGTATTCAGGGGGAGAATCAAGGTAGACCAAAGCATTTTTCACTTTATCTTGCTTCTATTAACTGAGATTCACCTTCCCTTTCTGTTACAATGTTATTCCTTCCATAGTTTGCATCAGTTTTTAGATAGTAAATACTGTGTAGAAATAGCTTCAGGTGCTCTATTCTAAATGAAAGCAACCCTTCAACATACTTGCATTTTTTAGCTGTTACTAATTATTACTTATAGTTGTATATTTATATATATTTACATGATGTCTATATATGATATGTGTGTAAATATATATATATATATATATATATATATATATATATATATATATAGTGGTTTAGACTTAAAAATTCAAGCCAGGAGGCACTAATTTGTAGGTCACTACAACAGAGCAGTTGTTCTGGTGCTGCTTGGGAGTTTTCTTGCATTTTTGCTATTAAGCTGGATAGTATTTCTTATTATTTCCATCTTTAAATCACAAGTGTGTTATTAGGTTTCACACATCCTTAGGGAGAAAGCCAAACAAACTCACAACAATATCTAATTGGAAAAAGTCCCAAATCCAATATCAGGCTGTTATCTGGATATAGCTTTCCATATGCAGAGATTCTCTTTTTGTCCTGGATAAATAACATGCAGAAGAATGCCTTACAAAAGGAATTGTACTGAGGTCTTTTCTTTCTTTTTTCTTTCTTTCTTTCTTTCTTTCTTGCTTGCTTGCTTTCTTTCTTTTTCCTTCCCAGTTCCCCTCAGGACAATTTCATGTCCCATCCTTTGACTCTTCCAGCAGAAAGTTGCAATCATAAATGGGCATAATTATCTGTAGATCAAAGAGTTTTTCTGCTGATATCTCTTCACTGAGATATCAAGTTATTTTACTGGTGAATTATAAAAAAAATTAGTATGATATTTAACACTTAAAAGAGGTCACTTGTTTAGCATATAAAAATGGAACTTCCCATTTTGTAGCAGGAAGAGACTGCCCAACATGTCCAGGGCAGTGATTGTTTCCCTGTACTTGGTACTTGTGAGGGTTGAGTACAAGTCTGGACCCTTCACGATGGGAAAGACACTGAGCTGCTGGAGTGTGTCCAGAGAAAGGCAATGAAATTGGTGAAGATACTAGGGAACAAACCTTATCAGGAGCTACTGAGGAAATGGGGGTTGTTTACCACAAAAAAAAAAAAGGAGGCTCAGGTGGACCTTATCATTCTCTACAACCACCTGAGAAGAGGTTGTGGCAAGGTGTGGGTTGGTCTCCTCTGCCCAGTAACAAACAATGGAACAAGAGGGAATGGCCTCATGTTACACCAGGGGAGGTTTGGATTCCATATCAGGAGAAAATTCTTCACTGACAAGGTTGCAAAGCACTGGAACAGGCTGCCCAGGGAAGTGGTTGAGTCACCATGCCAGGAAGTATTTAAAAAAAGAGTACATGTGGCACTTAGAAACATAGTTTATTTGTGTCAGTGGGATGTTTACACTTGGACTCAATGATCTTAAGGGTCTTTTCCAATCTAATTCCAATCCAATCATTTTCAATTTATGATTATATGCTATCCCAGTTTTTTTATGAAACACTGACATAATTCTCTTCCATGCAAATAATAGAAGTGACTTATAAAAGACATTTAAATAGTTTTCCTATTCTCATAGTGCATTTCTTCAAAACAATGCTGATGCCAAAATTCCTGCACTTTAAATCCCAGAGAAAAAGACAAATCTCAGTTTAAAAGAACTACAGTGAAAGAAACACACAGACATTTATCCTCTTTCAGTATAAATGAGTTTGTGATAATGTTGAACTTCCATATACAGACTAGCTATAGTTATAAATTACTAATGTCTTTGTTTGTTTGGGGGGTTTTGTGGTTGTTTTTTGTGTTTGTTTTAGGGTTTTTTTTTTAATATAAAGCATGAGGAATTTACAGAAAGCATTAAGCCATCAATGGGACAAGTTATAAAAGGAAGGCAATATATATTTTTCTACTAAAACACTATCACTGCAAAATTTTTCAAATTAAGACCTAGTAACACATCATCAAAATTATTTGCATTGTGCATTTATCCAGTATAGTTACATAGCTGCTGAAAATATTTGTCAAAGCAGATACACAGATACTAAAACCTCTTGCAAATTCAATTGTATACATTGTGATAACAGCTTTATACTGCGCAAAAGCAAAGCCATCTCCACCAGAATTAAGAAAAATAGTTCTTCTTGATAACCTGAAATGTCATGGAATTTGCTGAATTATTTAGAGTCACAAAGTTCTGAGTCTCTGACAAATTTCCGAAATCTTGCAAACATAATTTTAGTTCTTAGTCCATCTCTCCTTCCCCAACCCAGCTATCTGAATACAATTTTATTGAGCTATTTCACTAGATAGAATAGGATAAATCATTGCAATATTTTCTGGGATAAACCATGAATTTTCTGTAGTAGTTACACTTGAACAGCTAAGTCTCCAGTTGCTGGATTTTTTTCAATTTCTTTAAAGGTTTTACAAAAGAAAATTGTCAAAGAAATACAATTCCATCATTTCAGTGATTTTCTCATCATTAATGAAAGGTACAATTTCTAAGAGGACATTTCCTGGGAAAAAAAATTTAATCTTTAAATGGAAATGTGGCACCAGTGTAGATTATAACACTGTAGACCTATAAATATAGTTCTTCCATTCCCAGTAAGAGACCTCAGGCTTTTCATTAACTCTGCATGGACCTGGGACTAGGATTTGTGAGGCTTACTTTGTATGGACATGTCTTGATCTGCCACGAACTTTTGTTTTACGTTAGTTAACAACAACAGTACTACAGACAGATGGCTGTTAAATTATTCATTTTAGTTGTTGTTTAGCTTTGTTCAGTTTTGTTGTTAAACCATTATCACCATATCTTTCACTAATAGTACTAACCAGTAGCCATTCAGTGCAGAACGACCTATGACTGTAAAATATAATACAGGAGAGCAGTGTTTAAAGTGCAGGCACAGGATGAAGCCGGAAAACCCAGGGCTTCATGCAGGTCATGGATCATCAGTTATTTGCCTCAAAGGAAAGCAACTTAAAGTGATCGGTGAAGAGGTTACAGGGATGAAAAAGATCATGTATGAAGAAAGAGCAAGGCATACTGTGTATTAGAAAATGTTTTAAAGTAGTCCTCAGTGAATTCTAGGGGAAGAAGGTAAATTTTCCTACCATTAAGGACTCTATGCCCCTTGGCAAAGAATTTCTCATACTGAAAATTTGCTGCGACCCTTCCAACACCCAGCTTCTTAAGGACTCAGAGCAGCTCAACAAGGGTAAAATAGTATAAATATAAATAGTATAAATAGTATAAATAGGGATATAAACTGGAAAGCTTGTACATATAAATTTAAATTATTATGATTGGGAAATAACACTGGAGAGGGTATGTGTTAGTATTGTGACAACTTTATTCCTAGTGACATGGTCAGATTCTTAATGTTTTATTTTCACTATCAACATATTATTGTGTGTATATATTAGCTATGTTTCTTTATCCCAGGTAAGCTGCTTGGGGCTTTGGTTTGGTATCTGGCTTTTGGGACTTAGTTGTGAATTGAATTCAATCAGGGAAGATCCAAATGGCTTTTTCATAATCCACAGAATTGTCCCATATATTTTAGTACACTTATTCACATTCTCTGAGAGTGGTAAATTGTTGAGCATGTGCAAGGAGGTCAGATTAGCATTAAGGTCAGATGATATGTTAGTTCAGGATTCTTGTGCATATGCTTTATAATATAGTCCTTAATTATATGATCACACTCTCAGGATTGCCATCAAAAAGGGAGAAGGAAAGAAAAAAGTCACATTTCATTCACCTTGTCTATGTAACTTGCTGCTTAGATTCATTAGTCAGAGTTTTCATTTGGCCTTCTAAGTATCCATTAAGTAACAGAGTGGTGATAGTATCCCACTTTATGGATGGAATCTAGATTCAAAAAGCAGATTAAAATTTTATACATACATACCTGCATATGAGTTAAGTAATAGGATCCAATTGCCTAAACATTGTCCGTCAATGCAACTAAAATTACACACCAACAAGCCTTGTCTTTGCATACGTTTTTAACTGATGTTCCAGCTCACTTAAATAGACACACGTTTGAAGGATGTCCTTGCAAATTCCATTTTTTGAGAGAACGTATAGGAAATATTTGTAAGTGCTTGCATTTTCCTTCTGATTTACATAGAGAATGCTAGAGAAATCATCCTATGCTGAAATTGTTTTTCTTTTTATGCAATTTCTGTTAATGTGAATTCCTTTATATTAATCTCTGTAAGAGCCAAATCTATCAATATGTCTATGGGGTTTTTTTTGGAGGATTGCCTTTCTGTGTTTTTTTTTTTTTTTTTTTTTGTGGTTTGGTTAAGGTTTATCGTAGTTATAGTTTTTGGGGTTTTAGGGGGTTTGAGAGAGAGAAAAAAGGGCACAACAATTAATTGTCATGGCAAGTAAGGGAGTTTTCTCAATAGAGAAAACTGCAAATAACAGAAATAGTTACAAATATTTCAGGTTGGATGGACACCAAAAAGAAGATTTAATTCTGTATGTCCCACAGGAAATCAGTATGTATATTCTGAGTAAAAGAAGCAACATATTTTGAATTATGGGAAAGTGAAATATTTTGAACACCCTATTATGACAGACCTCACACTGAGTGCTTACACCAAACTGGAGCAGGGCATATGAAATTCTGAACACTTCAATTAGGCACCCAGTTATCTTTCATTATTAACTCCCAGCATCTTTATTGATTGCAATTTAAAAAATTAAGAGAAATATGTGCTTCCATGTCTCATATATGTTGAAGCTCATCACTGGTGTCCCTTGAACAGAGAAATGTCTCTCTGTTTAGAGACATTCACATTGTCTGAGAAATTGGAACAGCATTTTCTGTCTTGGAGTCCAGCCTGGCTTAGTTTGTCATGGTAATATGTTGAGCCAAGGCTGTAGCATTACAAAGCATCTAGGAAAAGTAGAATCAGGCAACCCTTAAATTATTACAACAGTGGGCTAAGTTAAAAACCTGTGAGACAGACAAAAATGATTTTTTTTTGTCATGGAAATTAAAGACATATAGTCCCAGCTGTTTATTCTCAGACTTTATGTGAATTTCCAACAGGTATCAGCTGGCATTCCATTCAGTGTCTAAAAGAAAAATTCAATCCTAATCTTTTGTTAAAGTCTTCTGTCTAAATGTTCCTCATTCATGTGAACAAAACAGATTCATAGGGCCACTCTGATCTTCCTGCATGTGTAGAAACACCAATGCCAGCAATAAGAGTTCTCTGCAAGGAAGAAGAGCAGGATAGATAATAAGTGCTCTATTGTGTAGACAGGATAGGAGAATTTAGTTTCATAATCCCATTACATTCTTCTAGACCGCTAAAAATTGCTGTACCAAATAAACCAGTGGATGCTACTTTTTGTCAAATAACTAGGATGTCTTTCATAAAACTTAATTTTTTACAGGCACTTTGTAGGGCAATTAGGGCAGCTTAGCAAATTCCTTATTTCCCACTGGACATTGTAATTCACAACAAACTAATTAATATTTTATCTGAAAATGCTACATACTTTCATTGTTGTTTATTTTTAATTAAAATTAAGGCCCTGAAATAGTCAATGACAATTACTAATACATGCAAGGCATTAAACATGACGATTTGAATTTTTAATTATTAATTATCAGATTGACATGCTAATTATTTCTGGCAAAAACAGAGGATACTTTACTTAAATACTAATATAACTGCACTACCCATTTTAATTACTGAGCAAAATTATGTAGTGCCTTTACAGAATTTTAAACCTTAGAGAGAACACTAGTACAGGGGATTTGTCTTTTGAAAGATCAAAACATTCACCATGCATAAATCTTATATTTGAGTAGTGGAAGACAGTAATGTGCTTACACTGTAACAGTGAAAATAACAGAAGACAAGTTTTAAAAGCTTTTCAGGAAGCAATCCAACTATGCATTTAAATATTAAACAAAGCACCATTGCATAAAATAGAGCAAACACGATGGGCATCTAAATGTATCCCTAGTGGAAACTAATTTTTACAACAAGATGTGTTCTAGAACTCTCTTAACATCAGTTGCAACACGTAGCTGTCTCAAAACCATAATAAATTTATTGGGAAGCCCAAGGGTTTTTTTTATTAAGACACCAAATGTGAACTTCACTGCTTTTTTCCCCATTGCTTTAGCAACACAAGCTAAAGTTTAGTTAATATTTTGGGCTTCAGGATCATGAAGGAAGCAAATTAAAATGTGAAGCATTCTGTAATCCGATTATTCCTGAGTTTAGCTTCTTTCCTCATAGAATGTAAAGAAATAGCTGCTTGGGAAAAAAATAGAAGGCTTGTTCTGACACAAATAAAATGAGTGCAAGAAAACACAGTTATTTTGTGTTCCTCAGGAGCATGAGAGTCATTGCATCCTATGAGAGATGTATCCTAAATAAGACAAAAGAAAAATTCTGCAGTTACTTAGTTGTGACTTTACACTTCTGCATGTATAAATTAATACATGTTGCTGTCTGGGACATAGGTTTGGCTGTTTTTAATGGATGGCATCCTAAGGTCAATCTAATTTATAACAGTTTCTCAGGACCCTTTACACCTTTTCAAGCTGAACTGTGCATTGGTACCATTACTTGGGACTGCTAGTAATGGCGTTTTAAAACATACTTTTCACAAAAAAATTTTGTGATCAGTTCTATCAAAGTATATTAGAATTTTTTTGTAAATGCTCTCTTGGATTCAGCTTTATGTCCTGGCAAAGATGCCAAAGAATTTTCAAAGTTGTACCTATTTTGTTTCATATGTTCATGATCATTTATTATTTTTCCCCATGTTGTTTAAAACAGAGATAGAAATTCTCATGTGTTCACGTGTACATGAATACACCCTCAGATTTTATAAACTTTTAAACTATGAAATTATTAAACAAATTATTTTGGTGATTAAAATTATTATTTTGGCAGTTTCTGTATTCTTTACAGGAAACATTTTCTCTGTGAACTCCATTATTTTATCAGGTTGCAAAACCTTGGACATAAAATCTGACAAATATCAATAATGTAAAATTTATGCTCTATGCTTTGTGCAAATTCTGCTGTTGGAGCAGTCAATGGGGAGAAAATTTTATGGTGTATAAGCTTACTGATAGTGGATTAAATACTGAAATACATTGCAGAAGAGTGTAGCTTGATTTATTGGGCATTACTATTTTCAGAGCAAATTCTATTTCTTGGCTGAGCTCAAACAGAAAAAGATATAAAAATGCATCAACTGCAGATTGTCTTGATAAATGTCCTTAGCACTTGTAACAATCTACTTTGGCTGAACTGAAAATGGAGAGGGACTATGATGTTAAGAATTTCTACAAACTGTTTTTTCACACAGACTTATGGTTATGCTTACCAAGATCAGCTGTTTGGTTCTCTAGAGAGGAAATAAGGATGGGATAGTCAGCTGTACATCCAAAGGGAGGGAGGGTGGGCAGGAGGAAGGCAAGGAGGGAAATAGGGACAGAAGGAGGGATGGAGAAAATGAAATTCAGATTCTCTGCTAGATAAAATTTTAGTATTTACTCAAATGACAGATAAGTATAATTTAGATTGTGGGTAAATCTTTATTTATGTTGAACTGTATTTTGCAGAAAACAAATAATTTCTTTCTTTCATTCTTTGAGAATTGAAACTTGTCTCAAGAACTTTGGAAAGGAAAACTACTTCCCATAAGATTTTGTGTAAGATATAGAATCAAACCCAGTGTTCCCAGTATTAAAATAGAAATGGAACAATAATGCAGAATAATAAGAATTTTCAAACCTTAAAAATGGGTAATTAATTCCAATCTTAAAAGCATTTTTGCACATAAGAGGCATTTTCCAGGAATGAAAAATACACTTTTGATTACAAGATTTCAGAAAATGCTAAATCAGTCTTTGTAGATTAAAAAAAAAATACTGAAACTCTAGAAGATACAAGCATGAAAACTAGAATTAGATTTAGGCAACACGGTGCTTACATCTGAAGTACATGGAGAAGATTAATTTTAATTGTATGTATGTCAATGGTTTTCCTAGAGAATTTTCATTCAATGTGCCAATCTTCAGTCAGAAATAGAACATTTTAAAATAAATTCTTGAGTATAATAATCATTTATTTTTGTCCTATATGAAGGAAGTAAATTTTAAGACATTTCTGTTTAGAGAAACCTCCTGAAACTCTTTTGGTGTACAACCTAAAATTTCATAGCTCTTCCTTTCATCATTACAGTTAGACTCCTAGCCTGTTCAGCAAGTATTCTCCTTTAACACTCTGCAGAGGTCTTCAGATCATAATAATGCCTGGGATATTTCCAGTTATTGGCCTATATTTTTTCATCTTGAAAAAATATATAAGGTCAAAAGTACTGGGTTAGATCAACATCTTACCTCTGATAGCAGCCAAATTTCAATCTATCATAAAGGGCATAAGGAAAGGGAAAGCACATATTTCCCTCTAATAATTTTCATCCTTCAAAAAATTGTAATTAAGTGCCTATGTAACCCAAAACTGTTTTCTTTTTCATAAGCTAACAGCATTCTTTTGAATTTTGTAAACTTTTGTGAAAAAGTTCCCCAGACTAACTACACATGGTGTATGTGAAGGGAAAAAAAGAGTGGTTTTTGTCCCTTCTTATGCCTTCTTCTGATGTTTCCTGACTATTGTGTTTAAACACAGAGAACAATTCCTGTGAGCAAACAATTCATGTCCACCTTGTTCTACATATTCTACTGCTATGGCTATGAATTGTTTTTTGTGCTAAGTCATCTTCAAAAGAGCAAGAGCATTCATCTCTTGTGGTTTGGTACTATTCAGAATACCTTAAGGCTACGACCTCAAAAATATGTTCAGTGTTGAAGTCCTATTTGAACTGATAAGCTTTATATATGCAAACACAGTGTGGAACATAAAATGTTTACAGATTTATCACAGGATGAATTATGGGGGTAAAAAATCTTTGTGGCTCACAGACCCAAAATCCCACAAATACTGGGAATAAAATTACGTAACTCTTGATAGTATTTTTAAAGTTGCACAGGTTATTTTATGTTTTATAGACCCTATACTTGCATTGTGTGAAGTGCATTGCCAATGGAGAAAGAGAAAAGAAAGACATTCAATAATTCAAGTGTAATTTTTGTTGGGACATCTATTTAAAAAGAGATTTAATCTAATGACAGTGGTTAAGAACTGATTCATTCTAGCGGCAATGAAATGCCAATGGCACCAATTTAGGAGTATACTAACATGTTTTATTTTGATTGTAACTAGTTTTGGTTTGTGCTAATCTATGGAATGGCATATAACTGGAGTAGTAGGGGCGTAATATTGTAAAATCTACTATTTTAGAAAGCAAGTTGTCAAATAACCAAGAACATCCTGGTCTAGCATGGGTCTCCCACAGGGTTATAGGTCCTTCCAGGAAACCTGCTCCAGCAAGGGATCGTCTCTCCACAGATCTGCAGGTCCCTGCCAGGACCCTGCTCCAGCATGGGTTTTCCATGTGTCTGCAGCCTTCTTTCAGGAATACACCTGCTCTGACATGGTAATTTTGAGGAGACCATATTCTCTGATGAGCCAGACAGTACAGGAACGTAAGGATTGTTTTGCAACTTCATGTTGATTCTATGTAGTAGAATCACTGTACCGCAGATCTCAAGGGAGAAGTCTATACTGCAGTGAAGTAGGGATTTGATGATCTGCTATGTGTTTTCAAATTTCTGTATAATTGGTCCTCATTTCTTTACCACTTTTGCATACCTTAAGTGAGTAATGCTTATGCAGATTATTTTTGTGGACATAAATGGAGTAATACTTTTCTGCCCAATTAAGCCTTTAGAGATAAAATTAATCTCAGCTATCTTGTTACTGTGTAAACTTAAATTACGAATGTTCTCCTTTAAACTGTAGAATCAAAATGGATACTTGAACTGTACATTCTAAAGTTCCATATTTGCATAAATTAGGAAATCAGATGAAATTGACCAGATAAAATGCAATAAAATAGACTGTAGATATGTAGATACGAAGTTTGAATGAGAAGAATTCTCATCCTAGGAGCCGCTAAACTGCTATGAATGAGTATAAGGTGAGGTATCCAATGTTTAACCTTACATAAATTCCACGGGTCTAAATCCCTGCCTCAGGCTGAACATAATGCAGCCTCAACCAACACCCCAAAACAACCATGTCACTTTGTATATGTCAGACATAAGACTGATATGGCTGACCCTTCTCTTTCTTTTCCTTTTCCTGTCTACCCCTTCATCTCATAAAATTATAATATGCTGCACCATGTCCCCCTGGTTTATGGTAGGCTGTTTTAGATGCAGTAGTTTGGGATGATCAATTTTCTACAAATAAACTGTGCCTGGAGATACTGGAGGCTGAAAATGTCATGCTACTGGTTTCTGGCATCTCTCACAATAAGGGATCTTGCAATCAAAGAAGACACTGTCCTTTCCCATCTTATTTACCAATCTTATTTACCAATGAGCTGAGTACCCACTATCTCACCAGTCAAACCCTAGAACCCTAGAAAAAATATGTTCTGAAAACTACATTTTGATTCTAATTCCCTGTTTTAAATGGGTATTCAAAGCATGCATATGCTAAGCAGCCCAAATGTTTTCTTTATAGAATACTGTTGAGGTCTTTATGTTCTCTGAATATTTATTGATTCTGTGCCAGTCTTTCATTCCTCAGTAGCAGATAATTTCAATAAGATTTTTGAAACCCAAAATAATCAAATGTAGTATATTTTCTTGAAAATTCATCATAAAATGTTACATGTTATTTTTGTCAGTATTGCAGGGAGCTTCTCACATGCCTTACTTTTCTGGCATTTAAATATTCTTGAACATAATGTGGAATTCTTTAGAAAATTATCCAGCTATAATGTTCTACAAATGTTATGCATAATATTGTGCTGGATTAAGAGTTCCTATTCAAAGGAGTAAGATTTGTGCTTTATAATTAATTTTGATGGAAATAGAAGTACCAATACTAGGCATTTGAAGATTCAGAAATCAATAATCATTATATTTGGTTATAGGAGTACATGTTTCTGACATATTGTGAGTGCCTGCTGAACTGCTGTTCTGATGTAGAACTGAAGGTTCCTGCCATTGCCTTCAGTAAGGATTAGTTCATCACTGTATTGAAATTTAAAATTAAATAATCTACTGTTATCATGTAATTTATGAAATCAAGTTTTACATAATCATCCAAAATGACAGAAAATTGCTTTTGCATTTTTTCCAGAAAAGCATTCTGATCTTAAATTACAACAATTGCAAGAAAAAAGCATTCCCCTCCCCTCTCCAAGTTCTGTGGGAAAAGCAGAAGATAACAAAAAATGGTGTCTAATATAAGTTTATAATAATACATAAAACATTAATGAAATGTATATGAATAAAAACACATATCTGGGAAACATTGCTTTCTTTTAGCTTAGGAAAGATTATGTGTAGATGGCAGAAGGAAGAAGAGAAAAGTAGAGATTTCCTAATAAGTCTTTAACCAAAAAAAAAAAGTGAAGTTCTTGTTTGCCATGCACTATCAGTTAAAAACAGAAGCAAAGCAAAGCTTGTCTCTTGCATAAATATTAAGCAAGAATGATCACTGAACAGTAGGAACCTACTAGGAGAAGCAAAGTTTTTGAGAGCTCTCAGCAGAGAGTTTAAACACTGAAGAAGAAAATAAAAATGAAAATGAGGGTAGTCTGTTTTTGTTTTTTTGTATAAAAATGATTTGCCAAATAAGGAATCCAAGAAGGCCTATAACGCATCTGACATCATGGCCATTAAAAAATATAAAAAAACAGGGTGGGAGTTTTGTGTGTTTTTTCGGTTTTTCCCACTAAAATAAAATGCTCTAATATGAATATGTATCAAATAATGAAATACAGTAAGTTGTGCAAAATTAGGGACCTGAATATCTGAATGGCACATTGTGCACCAGCTTCATTGCTTGCAAATCTAACTAACCTTTATTTTGTGATTTTGTTTAAATGGCAATAAGAATTTCTTTGAAAAATTATGTAAAAATAGTACTGATACTAATGAGTTAATTGCTTAATCACAAAAATGTGTCTAGGGTAGCTGGGGGCTGTGAACTAATGAGTAACCACTCAGAATCAAATTTGGTAGATATAAAGTCCTATTGGTTCATTTAATGATATAACTATGCTATCAAACCAAACTAAAAGTCTAGCAGCTCCTTTAAAGAGCTCCCATTCACTTCGTAATACAAGAAGAACATTTAGCACCATGCTGACATTTAAATGTCCAGACATGAAGGAAGGGCTGAAAAATTTTTCATAAAAAAAAAGGCAAATTTAATTTGGTACATTAATCCCTGAAGACTTGACAGTCTAAGTGATTTTCTATAGACAAAGGATTCTTAAACTTTTTAGAGAGAGATCACAGTTATGTCTAGCTGCAATTCTTCCCACTTCCCAGTTTCTCTGATTATACTTCTCAAATGTCAGTCTTTTTGCCTTTATCTCTTCTCAAGTGGAATAATACAGTTCTCCCACTGTTAGACTGAACTCTTAACAACAGTGCCCTGTATATCGGCTGTACTAAAGTGCCAAATCCTGAGGGCTTTACTACCTGAGGGATTTGACTTCTCGGAACTATGGACAATGATGAATATGCCCAAGTACTTTTCTCAATGCAAAACATTTTTTACTCTCAAAAAGGTAAAAAAAAATATATGAAAAGATTTTTAAGTTTCTAAAGTCTATACATTTCTCACCTAGGCCATTCTGTCCTTCATAATGAGTTATATAACGTTAATATTCTGATAACAAACTTCATAAAAGAAAACCAAGCACTGTTACCCACTAAATCAGATAATTTTTCCCCATTTATTAATAAAAAACTACAGGCTTTGCACTACAGAATCTCAGGAAATGTTTGGGCTTTCACAGTTTAACTGGGAACCTCAGAGAACTGAGCAGACTGTGATGACTGAGTACATAAATACAAACCCACAGGTACCTAAGATTAAGGGACAGGGACCTTCCCTGGCCCTACATTCTCCCCATTGAGGAAACCAGGATGCTGAGGACTTAGTGACAATCACCAGCTTGCTGCTTACAAGAGACTGTCTCCATTAAATTTAGCACTCAGAATGACCTAGGAAGGAGAAGCATACACAAAAAAAAAAAAAAAAAAAAAAAAAAAAAAAAAAAAAAAAAAAATTGAGTTGATGCTTAGAAGATTTTCTATATAACAATTTTGACCCTGATACTAATTAGCCTTTTGTCCATTAATCTGTATGGTAAGTGTCAGTACTGCAGTAACAGGTAAAATGGCAAATGTAGAATTCTGACAAGACTGATTTGTTTAGATTTTACTTTATCCATTTGTGCCATTTTGTACAATTTCATGACCTATTCTCATTACATAGCTAACTTCCTAGCTCTTTGCTGGACTAAACCTTACACCTTATCACCAGAGTCCAACTTGGCTTTGTAATAAATTCTAATTCTGACTACCATCTACAGGCATGACCTCTCTATTTTCAGCCTCATATATGAGCTACTAGAGAATTCACAGTCACACAAGCCGACAGATAGAACAAGAGAACAGCATGGCCAGGGATTCTGAAGGTTTAAGTGCTAGCTACCAGATGAGAGTAAGGTCTAGATCCAGCTACTGGAAACAATGAGTGACTAAAGCCAACTACAGGGGAGTATGACTGTATTTCACATCTGCATGTAACCATTAGTGAATTTCAACCTAAGTTAGGTGATGTTCAGCACCTGAAAAATAACCAGGTTCCAGGCATTGATACTGGATGAAGTAAAAGTCCACACTAATATTTTTATCTCTTTGGCAAAGTCAAACCAAGACCTCTAGAATCGTTATTATAAGATTGTAGTCTTAGGAAAAAAAATACTTCTGGGAATCTCATAAGACTTGATCTCTGGATATATAAAAAACAACATACTAGAAATGTACTTTGATCAGATAAAAGTGCTTAAGGATTCTAAGGCCTATTACCTTAGACATAATAGTTCAAGTTAATAAACTCCTTTCTCCCTTTTATATACCATGCACAATAAACACTTTCATTTTAATTAACGGAATTTACTGAATTAGAAACCATGTGCATTAAAAAGAGTATCTTGTACTGTAGGTGACAGTATTCTTAGAATCAAGAACAAGATAAACCTGCAACCATCTATATGCTCATCACTAATTTTCAAGTTATATCTACTCTGTAATTCTGACAACTCAGTCTTACTTCAATAAAATCTTGAACACCAGATTTAGGATATAGAGTTAGGTACATCATGATAGCTCAGTGATTTTAAACCATTTCACGTAGTTGGGTCTGCCTGGGTAGCAATAAAAATTTATTTCTTTCTCCAGAGGAAACTAATGGAATTGTAATACTCCTTTACATATTGTAAAGTGACGATTACCTAATGACTGGTTAACAGATAATACAGGAAATCCTAAAATAAGCATTATGTTTACTATACTCATAATATTTTCATAATTATCTCCTGTGGACATAAAATAATCACAAACAAGATGTTTTATTGTTCATGTACCAAGATAAGGAACAATCTGTCTATAATGTTGTAAAAGGACTAGTTAAGAAGCCTTGAATTAATGTCATTAAAAGGTGCTAGATTAGGCAACAAAATATTAAATTCTTAATGATACAATTAAATAGTTAAATAATATAATAAACAGTTAATATACTCACTCATCAATAATAGTGAAAAGAGGAAAAAGTACAATGGAAAAAGTACAGATGGAGAAAAGTAGAAAGGAACAGTAATACACATATAGTAAACATTGATATACTATTTTTTATGCAAATACTGCTTAATCTATTAAAACATTACCTTAATTTTATAGGTTTGGAGGTAATACAAAGTATACAGTACAAAAATTATTTGAAGCAAACAGATGAGTACCATTTGTTTGAGTCCAACAGGTTAAGGATGCAATTAATCTTTATCTCTTTCAGACATACAAATGTGGCCATTTAATTCCAACACTCCAGTCAGTAAAGAAGAGTTGAACCTGCAGAGGGTATTTTACCTCTTCTTAATGTAATTGAATAACAACCTTAGGGTGAAGACGCTTTTTAAAGACTTAATTCTTCACTGAGTGTGGAAGAAATTTAGATTATTTTCTTTATCCTATATGCCTAAATATTTATAGAGCTTTATTAATAAAGATGAAGTGTGACTGAATTGTGGACAATCTACCTAAGTAGCTGAAGAGGTATAGTGACATATTGTGGTTCACCAAAAATAAATGCCAGGGATCATTAAAATATGTGAGACACTTCACATAAGTATTTAATCCAAAACAGCAAATTAAAGCTATTAATCTATTTTTAAAATATTTTCTTCAGTAATTTCAAATGTGCAAGTAGTCATTTAAGTAATGCATGCAACTTTAAGGAGTTTCACTTTGTTTATGAACCTTTCCCACAACTCTGTTCCTGTCTCCTTTCTCAAGAACAAAAGATGCCAAAATAAATAAGAGTAATACTTTTGTGATATGTGACAGTTTGGAAGAGAAGAAAATTAGGATGTTATATGCTTTGGAAGTTATTTTACATATATTTCTTGCATTTACTCCTTGAGTGATTGAGTATTATATATTTTAAAGCAGTCTCCTGTGGAGTTAATTTAATATTTCCAACCAAAATGTACTTCTATAGCATTTATAATTTCCTGCTTTAATTACTTGAGCCATAGTAGTGTATCAGTTACAAATACATAGTTATGTATATACATTTATATCAGTATACACAAAGGCATATTTTAATACATTTTCTTATGCTTCTGTTGCATACCAAAATATTTCATTTTTTGTAGATGTTTCTTGAGAAATGCCTTAATATTTGAGCATATTTATATTTCATTGAATGCCAAATTTTTCTTTTGGTGCTTATATCTTTTAGTCTTCAAAATCCCTTAGCAAATATCTTCATAATCAAATATAATTTTTGAGGATAGATTACTCAACATCTATAACAAACAAATAAAGTCACAGTGTAACAAGACTTGACCAGAGCTTACTTTTCACCACAAAGAACTCTGTTTGCATGTGTTGGACTGTGACATTTAAACCCTTACCATCCACCAGTCTCTAGGTTCTCAGGTGATATGCTGAACTAATTTCTTCTATTCATCTTCCATGCTTGACATGCCCAGTTAACAAAATATTTTTTTTCTGCTTCCTTCAAACTTAAAACTGCCTGAATAATTTGGAATAACACACAGTTAGATTAAAAGCAACTAACATATTCTTTATTAAAAAACTACTTTTCTGCTAGATCCCTGCATGGCAATTATCTAACCGGCGGTTAGAATCATAGAACGGCTAAGTACCCATTATGGTTATAGTTTATTGAGTATTTGTATAATCATGTCTTCCTCTGGTTCTGTATAGTACATTGCAAATTGTGTTCAGCTGCAAAGAAATTTAGGAATCTCTGACTATAGAAGAAATGGTGTTACTCCCTCTACAAGAATCTCTTACTGTTAGAGTAGCCGCTTGGGAAATCAGAGGCTTGTAATCAGTATCTGCTTCTGTCTCAGAGACAAAGGTGCAAAGGCATTTAATGTGCCTAACTTTTAATACTTTTCCTATCAATCATGTAGACATACAGAAGACAGAAGTAATAGCTGGGAGACCTATATTATCTTAATCTGTTATGTCTGGAGCTCAAGTTCTATGGTGAGCTAGAGACAGCAGAGTAGTGCACCAAATGCATCCTTAGGACTTCCCAGAGTGATTTAAAGAATTTATTAACTGACTCAAGTAGCCCATTCAAAGCGTACATGAATTGGTAAAGGTCAAGCTGTATATGACTTTTCTGTCCAGCTCCCAGAAATAGTTTTAAGATAACAGTAAGTTTGCATATCCCAGAGGGAGTCACAACACAATACATTTTACTGGAAACAGGGTATCTCTTATAAATTTGATCTCTGCTTTTACATCTCCCAGATCATGGTTTTAGTAAAGCAGCCATTACATCTCTTTTTTGCAGTACGATAGGGACTCTTAGATTGAAGCTTTTTAAAAGGTAGGAAAGGACTCATAGAAGATTGCCAAGGAAAGCTAAATACCATTTGATCACAGGTGTGACCATAAGTTGTGTTAACAGACTACCAAAATACTTAAGATTGATTACTGGGGCTTATCAATGAATGCCCTTCTCAATTTGTTATGGAAGCTTGTCATTGAGTTAGCATCATACATGATACTTTATTTTTTTCTTTTTAATCCCTCATAGAACATATAGTGTCTTCATTATGAAATATTTAGTTAAGGGAATAATTTCAACATAATGATTTCCATTTCTCTCAATGAATCTGAACTAGCATTTTTTGAGTACTGTGTAAAAGGAAAGATCTGCTGAATGTGGGTAATAAACCAGTTATGACAGCTAAAGCATGGCTGAACTCTGCAAATTTAAATAGATTCTACTTCAACGCAGGAACAATTCATCAAAATTTGCAATTTTTTATAATTACTAGTATTAATAAGGGGGATTTCTAGACTTCATGCTTTAATGGAACCTAAAATATTTGGCTTTTAGTACATGAAACAACATGCAAAATAAATTGTTGCTACTATTTAAAAGTTCTTAATAATTGCCTGACTATAAAAATCTGTGCTGAATATTGTACACAGAAACAAACAAAAGGATATGTTCCAAGTAATGGGATTGTCTGTGACTTTAGCACTGTATTTGCACTCTGCTCCTATTTTTCATTTGTAGTACCATTCACTCCTGAATTTCTGAAAAGGTATTTCAAGTAACTGTTCACAAGTTTATAACAAATATGCTCTATTACAGCAAACTCTCGATTAACACAATACACAATAAGCACTTTAAAGAAATGTGAGTTTTTCTCCTCATAAGGAGTGAGCATTTGAGGAACAAAGTTCCACAATGACTGACTGAGGAAATTATTTTATATAATATTTTAATGATCTTGGAAATAAACCACTAGTGTATCTGTGAAATGTGCTGATGACAAGACAGGGAAACTTTGAATGGGAGTCTCAGAGAAACAAACTCCATAGCTGTGAACACAGAAACAATAAATATTTAATTCAATGATACAAAAGTCAAGATTCATAGAATCATATAATATTTCTAATTGGAAGGGATCAGTGGGGATCATCAAACCCAACTCCCTGCTCCTTGCAGGAGTACCTAAAGTAAACCCAAACTCCCAGATCTGCTTCCAGAGGGATTCTTTCCAAGCTCTCATCCCTACATTTATATGTACAACAAGGATTACACAATTTTAGGTTGTAGCACGTAGTACTTGTTGGTGATTGAAGTTCTGTAGTCTATCCAGATCTCTCTGAAAGGCCTTTACCCTTGAGTGAGCACATGGCCCATTCTAATTTTATATTGCTGACAAAACTAATATGCAATTCCTGCATCCAGAATATTTATAAAAATATTAAAGGGGACAGGGCTTATAAATTAAACATTGCAGCACCCGACTGATGACTGCCACCATCCCAATGTAAAAGCCAAATGCAGTATCCAATTGCTCATCAAATGTATTATGGATTTGTCTAGCTGTATGTTGGACATTAGTCCTGAAGAGAGTATGAGAGACAGTAGCAAAACCTTTGCTAAAATTAAAAAAAAAAGAAAATTAAAAAAAATTCCACATCTTCTGGCTTGCCTTGGTCAATTAGTTGAAGGATCTTATTGTAAAAGGGAATTAAGTTGGTTAAGCAGAACTAACTTCATGGCTAACCCTTGTGAATGTGTGCTGGCTATGACCAAGGATAGCAGTGTCTCTCAAGTGGTTTTCAATAACTCCCAAAATAACCTTTTCCAGAATTTTATCAGAGACTGAAGTGAGACTGATAGGACTGTTAATAATCAGAGTCTTCCTTCTTACTCATCTTTAACACTGTGACAAGCCATTCCATGAAGGAGTAATCATAACAGGAATCTCTGAGTTAAGTTAGAGTGCAGATAGAATTAAAAGAGATAAAAAATCCAGGTTCTGGTGGTCAGTTATAAGGATGATGTAAAGCAAATGATAAATATCTTTTTGGGACAGGTCAAGATATGTATGTTCAACAGAGCCAAAAACCTTTACTTCCATTGTCCAAGCACAGTGCCTCATTTCAAAGAGTATTAGTATTAAGTCATGTATAACAGGAAGGCATATTCAAATTAATAATCACAGAAACCAGTAGATATTCTTGAGAGTAGCACTGTCATTAGGAGAGTAATAGAAAACTGTGGGAATGAGCTGACAAGGATATAGTGAAATTCAAAAAGGACTGAAGCAAAGCCCTGACCTTGGGATGTAAAATCCTCTGACCAGCGATATCAGTTGAAAAATTACAGCTGGGGAATGGACAAAAGCTGAACTTCAGCCAGCAGTATGCCTAGACAGGAAAGATGGCCAGCAGAATCCTGGGATGTATTTATGGGGACACAATCAGTACATCAAGGGAAGTGATTATTCCCCTTTATTCAGCACTCCTCATCTAGCTGTTACATTCACTTTGGGGCTCATAATAAAAAAAAATACATAAAAAAATAGAAAAATTCAGCAAATGGTTGGCAAGATGGTATGGACATTGAATAATGAGTCTGAGACTAAAACCAGAGAAGTACAAACTAGCTATAAGGAGGAAAGTTTTATCCCCTTTAGGAAAGTGGACCAGGTTACCCTGAGAAGTTGTGTAGTCTTTATCTACATCTTTAGAGGTTTTGAAGACCAGGGTGGACAAAGTCTTGCAGTGTTGCGTTCTTCTCGCCCCAGTCCAGGGCAGCTCGGGAAGTCCAGCTAGGCTCAGTGTATCGTCCGGGAGTCCGGGCCTGCCGCTGGTTCAGAGGCTCTGGCATTGAGCCACCGCGTGGATTAGCTGTGCTCTGTAACCAGCGCTGGGAGGAGTTAAAGAGGTGGAGGAATGACCACCCTGCCCTGCGGTTGGCTGGAGAACTTTTATTGCCGCGTGGTGGCTGTGGTGGAGAGCAGCGTCTGTTCCTGGTGCCTGCATGGACAAGATGGTGACGACACAAAGGAACACATGGGGTTTTATAGGGGGCAGGCGTACAGGTGCGGAAGCCCCCTCGCCCAATGGGGACAGGCAACGGGGGGGGTGATGTGGACCACGGCAACCAATGGGAGCACAGCAGGGGTGGGTACAGGGTTCCGGGGTGACTGGGGATGCAGGGTTGGGGTAACAGACACAGAACTCTCAGGAATGGACAGGGGGGTGGCCACAAGACTGGCATGGGAAGGCTCAAATGGTAAGTGACCTGGAGCAAACCATCACAGGGGATAGGGGGGTACAAAGAACTGGCTAACTAACAGTTATTAGAACACCTAATCTGAACTAAGCCTGGGATGCAACAAAGTCTTGAGCATTTTGGTCTGACCTTACAAATGACCATACTTGGAGCAGGTGGCTGGACTCTAAAGTCTTCATGTCCCAGTGTGAATAATCCTTTAATCCTAATATAAGCAAAAAAGAAAGTAATTATTATCCACTCACACAATCCAATTTTTACAACAGTGAATTCTCAAAGAGTTTATGCATTAGACAAGAATCAGCAAAAAGGTAGGGTTTTTGAGGGGAACAGTTGGATTTTGAGCGCTTGTTTTTTTTAAATTTTAATCAGTTAATGAATGAGTTTGATAACTTTTTTGACTCAAATACTAAGATACAGTATTATTTCTATATTTGTTTGCGTTTTTCAATAAAGATCTGACTAAATTTTATGCAAGTGTTTGAAAATATTTCCTATCAGAACAGCCATTAATATATTCAAGTGTGAAAGCCACCCAAAAGAAGCATTCAGGTATGTAAGATCTTGACCACATCTGCCCAACTCTGTCACAATAGATGAACGTTGTATGCTCTGTGAAAACAATCCAACCACACAAAATTCTTATGTGGGAAACTTACTGAAAACTCAGACAAAGCAAAGAAATAATTTCTTTCTGGCAAAGAAACAAGAGAAGGAGATTTGATCTCTTAAGAGATCAAATAAGATAAGAGCTTTATGTCCATATAAGGCATTTAAGTCAGGAGGCCAGAAGGTAATAATGACCCAAAGAGTGATCACTACTTGACCTTGGATGTAGAGAAGGTCAGACAGTTTGGCTTTGGCTCAACTCATCAAAGAGGCCTGTGGCAGCTTATATAGAGCATCTTGCTTTGAAAGCAGTAAGTGGAAAATTGAAAGCAATACAAAGAAAAGTTATTTGAAAGCAATTTTGTTTGCTGCAATAGTTGCTTGAAAGCAATAAATGGAAAATTGAAACAGAAAACAATAACCTTACAAAGGTTAAAAGAAACATAACTGTAACACTGTACCAAAGGCTGAGGACTGAGCCCAAGGTAGAATCATTATGTATTAAGCCAGTCTGGCAGCTAGAACTTGGACACCTAGACCAGCTGGACAAGTGAGTGTCCTAGTCCTCTGAGTCATTCTGCTAGTAACAGCTGGATTGGATGGTGTGGGGATTTTCTTTTATCCAGAAACAGGCATGAACATGGGAGTGTGTTTGTGTTGAACACAACTTGCTATCCATCCCCAACAATCATCCTGATCACTAAAAAATGTTTTATTTTATGTCACTGAGTGATTTGGTTGTGATGTTGTTGGATGCTTGAAGATATGGGAATGATTATTAACAGTTCAGTTTAGTGGTATCTGCTACTCTGAAAGCAAACAAAAAAATCAACTCTCTCTAGTGTTGTACAGAACCATGACAGTATTAATGCATAATCAAAAATTTATTTGTCATAGGTGAAAAGTAACAGGCAAATATTCTTAAAGTCCATAATTGTGAGTAATTTTGTGAAATCTTCAGCCCATATCAGGACAAAATATGTACTATAATTTTTAGCTTTTCAGAGAAATATTTAATACAGTATATAGTGCAGACATTCCACCAAATGTTTAACATAAAGATTATGCTATTGCCAAATATTTAAAAAAATTTGCAAGGCATACACTTGTACCAGACATAATAGAAGTTAATGTAAATGGAAAATGATGTACCAATTTTTATTGATCCTGCTGGATAATTTTGTTGAGTGTAACATGAAACTACAGAAAACATTTCTGGCTTTATATAACTAAAATAGGAAACAGTTCGTATTTAGAGTTGGTCTTAAAATGTATGAAATTATCTTTGCCAGACTGAATTTTATTTACCCTTTCTTTAACAGTAAGAAGTACAAATCAGATTTAATCTCCTAAAATCTCATATATAATATTTTCTGAGTTCAAATTGATTTTTATCAAATAACTGCAGAAAATCATCACACACCACAGTTACTCATGGACGTAGAATTTCTCAATAAATGTTTCTATTCTTTATTAAGATGATTCTAGCTTTCCAGTGGGAGCTATGTCGTTGATTTTTATAGGTGTGAAACCAAACACATGGAGGGAAATATAGGTAGCTGAACTGACATAGTAATGGATAATAAAACTGGAAATAAAAAAATATTTAGAACTTAATCCCTGTCTATTCTTCTGAACTCCAGTAAATTACCCACTGGTGAGTTTTTGTTCATTCTCTGAGACATACATTCGAAGTTTTTTAAAAAAATCTTTATTCAGTGCTACCAAAAAATTGTCATTTTGTAGCTTGACAAGATATCATAATACTGTGAACACAGAAACCAATTCCATTCTCAGCAGTTTAAATTATCTCCTTCTTCCTTCTCTTTTATATGTAAACTAACCATTTGTATGCATAGAATTAAACATTAGATTATTAACATTAAACTTAAAGTGATGTGGAGAAAAACACCATAATTTCTGAATAGGTATTATTAGTACTATATCATGTATTCTTCTAATTTCTTATTATAAAAACATTCCACCAGCATTTGGTACCCTTCTTAAATTGAAGCTATGAAATTCAGGTAAAAAAAACAGGCATGTTAATCTCCTCATGGTCTCTTCAGCACATAATTGAAGTTGCTTTAAAAATTAAATTCCACTTTTTGTGCCTAGTGGGTCCTGAATTAGCCATTTACCTCAAACCATGGTTTGGTCGACATCAATTGCATTCACATTAGCATGTTAGTTCATTTCAGAAATACATTTTTAAAATTAATGTCCTATTTGTGCCCTCCCACTATGCTGTGATTTACAGAGCAAAGATGACAAAATGTCTCTCATATAAAATTGAAGTGGAAGACATGTTACAGGAGTATAAATTAGAGTATCATAAATGTGTACAGCCCACTGTCTTACTGGAGGTAGCTCTAAGGAGTTCTTTGCCTTTTCTCCAAAAGGAAGATGGTGTGGGTGTTGGATGCCCAACTCTAATCTACTTCTACTGACCCACACTGCTGATAATGTAAAAATAGCTTTTCCTTTGACTGTCAGAGGAGAGAGTAAAAACATCAGAGTGGAATATGGCTAAATTTTACTTTCTATACATGAATGTTGGGAAGGTTGGTTCTTAAAATAAGATATTCTAGTAATGAAGGCCAATCATGACAGTTCATCCAGAGAGAAAAATTGACTCTCTACTGTACAGCCCAGAAACTGCCTTTGTATTTGAGGGATGCACTTGGTCATAATTTTGTGTCTACGAGATCTGAAGAGCAGAGACACTTTCACTTCAGTAGAGTAGAAAGCAAAACTTTTCTGAAACTATAAAAATACTAGAATTGCAGTGTAGCTACTGGCCTTGTCACCTGTTCTGAGAGGCAAATTCATGAGATTTTCAACAATAGAAACATCAGCTGCAGAAAGGCTCAGATGAAAAAAATTTGCCTGTTCTTCCAGTTCTTTATTTTTCTAAAGAATTTTTAATAAATGTCCTTTAATATTTTTGTGTGAGAGTTTGGCATATATAAGAACTGAACTAGTCTAAAGAAACGTTACACCTTTTAGGCAAAACAGAAAGTACAAAAACAAATTAGGAGGACCTTGAGAATTTCAGTCATAAAAAGGAAAAGAGAAATAGCAGTTTCTTTCAAGATTTAATAATCAATGTCTTTAATACTTAAAGTACAAACACAGTTTGTTTCAATTTTTTTATACATATGCATCTGCAGCTAGACAATCAACTTTCCATTAACAGATTTTCCTCCAATTATATATAACGGAAAATATCATGTCAAAAAATGTTGTCTTTTCTCAAGGGAACTGTGAAGTGGAGGGAAACCAGGCAGGTTTAGTTTCTACCTTCTTCCACTTAGCAATATATTGGTAGAGTCTTCTTTTGCTTTTTAGCAGTTGAGGTTCATATTGCAACTTTAAGAGTTGTGTTGGTTTGAAAGTAAACCAGCAGGAGGAATTAACTCCATGCATATTCTTTGTGAGAGATTTCAAATTGGAGTTACAATTTAATAGAAAAATTGCAATAAAGGCAATAGTACAGAAAGACTGGCTTAAACTGGCAATCTCAAGCTACAACCTGACACCTGGTGGTTGCAGTCCCATTGAAGTGATGGTTGTGGTCTTGTTGAAAGTGATGGTCTTGTGGAAAGGCCTGGTTTTTCTCCGGACGTCCAGTGGTAGTGGTCAGATTCAGGTGGTACCTCCACAGGATAAAGAGTTTCATGATGGAATGATATAATCCTATGAATTATATAATATTTTTGGAGTCTCTGATGGTCATAGCTGCCTATTTATCCAGTTCATGATAGCCCATTAGCCCCTCAGGATGGGTGTAATGTGTTGGTGCTCTCCTGGAGGTAGTTATCATGGCTGGGTCTTTGTGAAAGTGAGGAAACATTGACTTGCAGGGTCTGGGTGTGCAAGGAGTGGCTGTTTCAAACGAACCACCATTAATAGTTCGCCAGGAATAACGTAGACGGGTGTAGAATACACTGCTTGGTTACACATATATTGGCATTCTTTCTCATATAACCATGAAAAGAGTACAGAATTTGTTTTCTGGAAACAAGGAGATCTTCTTAAAACTGTGAAAGAAAAGAAAGAAAGAAAGAAACAAAAACCTCAGTACAATTCCATCTTTAAGGCATTCTTCTACATGTTATTTTTCCAGACGAAAAAGAGAATTTCTGCATAAGGAAAGCTATATCCAGATAACAGCCTGATATTGGATTTGGGACTTTTTCCAATTAGATATTGTTGTGATTATGTTTGGCTTTTTCCCTAAGGATGTGAGCAACCTAATAACACACTTGTGATTTAAAGATGGCAATAATAAGAAATACTATCCAACTTAATAGTAAAAATGCAAGAAAACTTCCAAGCAGCAGTACCAGAACAACTGCTCTGTTGTAGTGACCTACAAATTAGTGCCTCCTGGCTTGAATTTTTAAGTCTAACAGCTAAAAAATGCAAGTATGTTGAAGGGTTGCTTTCATTTAGAATAGAGCATCTGAAGCTATTTCTACACAGTATTTACTATCTGCAAACAAGAACTGATGCAAACTATTGAAGGAACAACATTGTAACAGAAAGGGAAGGTGAATCTCAGTTAACAGGAGCAAGGTAAAGTGAAAAATGCTTTGCACAACTTTGATTCTCCTCCTCTCCCCCTGAATACAGAAGATAACACCTTGCCCTATGAATGGGGAGGAGGAAAAGGCCAGCACTCATTTCTTTCTGCTGCAATTGACTCAAAGCTAGGAAACGGGAAAGGAGAAACTGATTGCCTTTTTTTATTCATTGTCTTTGAAGTGTTTCTTGAAAGCAAGTAACAGGTGTCTGCTATTGTAGCTTACTTGTGAGTAAGTTGAGGTGAGTAAATTGAATGGTGACTGAATTATAATCCTAAAATGTGATGGTTCTGATAGATTGCTAAATTGAAAATCAGAGTGGAATACTTCCATGTAAAAAAAGCAAAATGGGGCCTACTTCATTAGTTTCTTTCTAATATTCACATCTACAGCAGACATATTCATATAGTATATAGTATATATCTCTGAGTATGAAAATATTTGATGGAAGTGAGATGATGAAACAGTTAAACAAATGCATAGCTCATAAACAAAATCATAACCATAAATCAAAACATAACCCTAACCCTAAATCTAACTGTAACCCTAAGAATAAACCTAACCCTAAACAAAACCCTAAGCATAAACCCTAACCCTAACCCTTACCCCAATGCTAACCCTTAACCCAAACCATAACCCTAACCCTAACCCTTACCTTCAGTATATCTGAAATATTTATTTGCCATAATATCACCTCTGTTAAGAACAAGAGGTAACACTTTCTCCTCAGTCACATTTTCCGTAGAAACCCTCATGTTATCCCTCATTCAGCAAAATGCAATGACCCTGGGGAACCACTAAGCTGTGACAATAAAACACAGCTAAAGGGGATATTAGGCAGAATATCTTTTTGCCTTGGAGATAAAAATCTTCTCATAATCGGAACAGAAATCAATGCCATAGACCAGGGACATATAAATGCACTATATACACCTGCCTGGAGACCAGCACCTTGTATGTTTCTTCCTATTATAGGTACCTCTTTACCAGAAAGATAATCAATAGTTGGAAAGACTTCAGAAGGTGTGTGAAGAACTGACACATGGGCATAAGTCTTAAATAAAGTAGGTATATAATGCTTGTCTTGAAGATTTAAAAATAAAAAAAAAAACCTACTGTATTGGTATTGAAGACACAGAAAATATCTTAACCATGTGAAAAGAAAGTAAAAATAAATAAATTGATAAATTTTAAAAGAAGTTGTTTTAAAAGAAGTTGAAAAGATTTTTCATAGGGAAATATAAAATCTGTTTGCAAGGGAACTAGAGAAAATTTCTAACACCTAGCACACTTTGAACAACAAAGTAAAAATAATATTTCCAAGCATCAAAAAAATGCAGCATCTATCCATAAAATCTTTTTAAAAAGCTGTAGTCCCATTTGCACTCCCATTTAAAATAGCCCTAGCACTAGATCGAGCTCTGAATCTATTTTTCAAATATTTTATTATACTAAATGCATACAGCATATTTCATGGTTCTGCTTATCACTTACAGCAGATGGGAAAGATTTTTTCCTCTGTCCTTCATATACAATGTTTAAGGTTTTTTCACTTTCATATCAAACATTAGATTGCGATCACAGAAAAAGATAGCATGCATAGCAGAATGTATAAATTTTTTCACTGCTGCTCAAATCTGGAATATTGCTTATGGATGTCTTGCTCAAGTACTCAGTGCTTATGTGACTTTGTCACAGGAAGAAATTCTCAACACATTAATTTTTGACAAACTGCTAGGGATTATTATTCTCTCCCCTTTGGCATGGAGATCATCAAATTTCATACTGATGAAAGTAGAATACTTGCAGCACACTTGATGTTTCTTGCTCCCTTTTCCTAGAACTTCATAGCTGTGAGTGTTAGTCTTTCTTCAAGTATATATATATAGATTTCCTCGGTTTCAGAAACTGCAAAGTACTTTGTGAGCTGTAGTTTGGCAGTTTTTACAGTGGATACTTTACACACATTTCAGAAAAAAATTTGAGTGCTTGGCTGTATGTGGTTGCAAAGGACAAAATTCAGTGACAAGTTGACACCTTATTCTACTTCAAAATACTTTCTGACAAAATCATTATTCTTCTTTTTCAGTGCAACAGTTCTACAAGCTTTTACCAAATACTCTTTGTCTGGAGCTCTCTAAGATTTTTTTTTAGGTTTCTTTCCTCTTAACATTGCCTCTAATTCAGCTTCCATCACCTACTTATCCCTATCTATGCAAAAACCTCTGATTCCATTTATTTAAATGTTTACAATTAAAAAAGCCCAAAACATACAAGCCTGTCATTGCTTCATTTTGGATTTTCTCACATAGGTACTGGAGATGCTGGCTTTGTCACATTTCTGTAAATATTCTTTCTTTTCCATCTTCTTTGATAGTTTTCAATCTGGTTTCCAACCTACCTTCTATGAACACTTCTCACTTCCTATATATAATATAGTTATCCTTTTGGTTGCCATACCTTCTGTTAATTTTCTTTGTTGGTTTTTTTTCATTACACATAATTTTAGTAGTGACACAATTCTAAAATATACACATATTGCTGGTTTTCTTGCCTGTTTCTGTTTGTCTGTTAAGCTATCTCTGTGTGCA
Source organism: Vidua macroura (assembly GCF_024509145.1). Taxonomy (NCBI): domain Eukaryota; kingdom Metazoa; phylum Chordata; class Aves; order Passeriformes; family Viduidae; genus Vidua; species Vidua macroura. Next base: position 43,404,100 of record NC_071572.1, on the reverse strand, counting down.
CATGGCTGTGTCATTGCCTGGGTTTCAATAGTTTGACTTTAGGACCAAGTTTCTTGAGCAAGGCTGTACAACATCCAGAAATTTTTACTAGTCTAGTTATGAAGCCAGCTGCGCTGAAACCGTACTCTCAACATGGTCAAGGGATGGACCAGAGGGAAAAGTAACTTACAAAGTATCTCAGGACATCATGTTGTTCAGAGAGCTATGCTGAACTATCAAGTGACATCAGGGAAAAGACATATTTTACCTTGGAGCACCTCTTGGAGGACAGTCAAATCCAGCCACCTGAGTCAAGGCTGACACAGTTCCATGTTCCCTGGACCAAGAATAATGAACTTGAGCTTGTATTCCCAGTAGGCACAAAAACTCATATCTGCAATATACATGCACACATAAACACCTTCAGCCACACAGATCCACAAAACACTCACATGAGCACAGTACTAATTGCCTCATCCTGAGCCTGTCTTCTATCACACATCCATCAGTGCAAGATTCATCCATGTGTATAATACGGATTGCCTCCACAAGCTGGACACAGTTTCTCTAGTATCACCTGGACGTATGAGAGCACCTGAGATCATAAAGCCACTCTAGATCCCCTTTGCTAACACACTTGTGCACTGGGAACCTACAAACACGCATGCCCCCACACTGACACACCACAGATTTCTCAGGAGTTGTCCTTGAACTCATGGTCCATGCAGCAGGTGGTCCCAGATCCTTATCCTCCCCATCTGCCTCCCCCTAGATACAAACATGCACAGACTCAATCCCCCCAGCAGCTGGCTTTGGTCCCACAGATGATGAGCTCCTCCTGTGGTCCTGGTCTTAGAAACATCTCTCCATCTCCTAGGCCACTTCCAGCTGGCCACTTCACCAGCTGGCCAGGTAGTCTAGTTTGATCAAGATAGTGATCACAATGTTGCAAATCTTTAAATATCAATCTCTTTCAGTTTTCTGGAAGAGATTCCATCATATAGGTATGATGACTGACAGTTTTTAACATTACAGCTCTCAGCACTTTAGGTTTATGAGATCAGTTCCTGTCATTTTCCACATTGAACAGTTTCCATTTCTCTTTTTTATTTCTTTCTTGAAATGTTTCAGAGATAGGGCATAAAAAGTGGATATGGGATTCTAAGGCAAAAAATGAGACTGAAGATTTAGATATATACATAAAAACTAATCTGATATTCACCAAATTAAAAAAAATAAAAACACTTTGCAAAAATCCCTCTAACACCACACATTTTATTTCTACTCCTTTCCCTAGTACTTTTGTTTTCTTCTTTACTAACATGAAAAGAAGTAAATTATAGGCCTTTACTTCACCAAAGCTATATCCACAATACAGTACTTTAGATATTATGAACAATATCTAAGAATTCTTTTTATGTTGTGAGTTTTAAACTGCATAAATTTCTTCAGACCATAGTAGTGGATTCATTCTATATAAATTAAAGTCAGATGTGTAAGAACAGTATTTTAAACCCTACTTCTGAATATATTAAGGCTTAAGTAAACTGATAAGAAATATTATAAATAAGAACTTCTGGAAAGTAAAAGGTACTCTTTAGACTTTGCAGAATATCTTCATGGCTCAAACAATGGATACCATACCAAGCTAAGACAATTAAATTACTGCAATTTTTTCATTTGTAAAAAATAAATTAATACATGAGAAGTGTGTGCCATAATTTTAACCAGCTTCTGGAGCCTTTATGTTTTTTTCTTGGTTACCAAGTGTAAGAGATAAAACAGAAGAAATTTTGGAATAGACATTCACCCTACTGGGATGAATCCTGGAAAAAGGCAAGACAAGGCAAGGCAAAAGGCAAGGAAAAAAAGCAAAGAAAATAGCGAGGAGAGAGGCGAGGCGAGGCGAGGCGAGGCGAGGCGAGGCGAGGCGAGGCGAGGGGAGGGGAGGGGAGGGGAGGCGAGGGGAGGGGAGGGGAGGGGAGGGGAGGGGAGGGGAGGGGAGGGGAGGGGAGGCGAGGCGAGGCGAGGCGAGGCGAGGCGAGGCGAGGCGAGGCGAGGCGAGGCGAGGCGAGGCGAGGCGAGGCGAGGCGAGGCGAGGAGAGGCGAGGAGAGGAGAGGAGAGGAGAGGAAAGGAAAGGAAAGGAAAGGAAAGGAAAGGAAAGGAAAGGAAAGGAAAGGAAAGGAAAGGAAAGGAAAGGAAAGGAAAGGAAAGGAAAGGAAAGGAAAGGAAAGGAAAGGAAAGGAAAGGAAAGGAAAGGAAAGGAAAGGAAAGGAAAGGAAAGGAAAGGATGTCACCACTAAATCTTTTGATAACAATTTTATATATATTAAAAGAGAAAGTAGGAGTATTTCTTCACCTACACAGTGCAAGTTTATCTATTTTCACTAATACTGTAAAATTTGAAGTGTAATCTATAACTTTTCAGGAGATTAAAATCTGCACAATTGGCACACTTTCCTATAAAACTAGCTTTAGTTATAGTGTTAAAGAAAGTTTCTGTAAAGATTACAGTCTTTTCTCACCAGTCAGCATATGACATAAGTAATATGTGTTAAAATGTGAATAAAAGGTAAAAAATTGTGCTCCAACAGCATTATTTCCTCTATCCTAAGACAATAAAGCCAAAAAATAATAGAATATTTTTTGCCGTAGATTTTTTACTCATTCTAGAAAACTGGTGGTTATATTTCTAATTTGTCCTTTAAAAATATAATTTAATTCATATGAGGTTTATATATACAACTATACAACATGTTAGTTTTATTTTTCATCATGTTAGTTTCTTTTGTTAGTTCATTTTTCATGTTAGTTTATTTTTATCATTGAATTTCAGAAAATCAGAAAGGGCTCTGAATTAGAAGGGATCTATAAACATAATCAAAATCCAACTCCTGGCCCTACATATAAACATCTCCAAGAATCACACCATGTGCCTGAGAGCATTGTTCAAATTCTTCTTGAGCTCTGTCAGATTTGGTGCTGTGACCACTACCCTGGGGAGCTTTTTCCAGTCCCCAAACACCCTCTGAGTGAAAAACCTTTTCCTAATATCCAACCTAAACCTCCCCTGACACAGCTTAAGGCTATTCCCACAGGTCCAATCACTGGTCATCAGAGAGAAGAGATCAGGGTCTGCCGAGATCAGTGCCCCTCGTCTTCCTCCCATGAGGAAGTTGTAACTGCAATGAAGTATCCCCTCAGCCTCCTCTTTTCCAGGCTGAACAGACCAAATGACCTCAGCCACTTCTAATCCGGCTTCCCTTCAAGGTCCTTCACCATCTTTGTTCTCCTCCTTTGAACACTAAGAGTTATATATGTATATATTTTGGCACCCAAAACTGCCCCCAGCACTCAAGATGAGGCCGACCCAGTGCAGAGCAGAGCAGGACAATTCCCTTCCTTGTCTGGATGGTGATGATTTCCCTGATGCCCCCCAGGACAGGGTTGGCCCTCTGGCTACCAGGGCACTGCTGACTCATGTTCAACTTGCCACCAACCAGGACCCCCAGGTCCCTTTCCAAGGCACTGCTTTCCAGCATATTGTAATACAGACTGATATGAAATGTAAGAAATCGGGAGGTCTTAGAAAAGTAATAATGGCAGAAGATTGCCATTAGGGGTTGGAAATTTGTAAACATAATAATAATTTGTAAAAATAATCATAGGCTAATATATTCAGGCATTGGAAGAAGATCCAGACACAGTAGTTGTAAATCTGACATTCCATTTAATACTGTAACAGAAGATATAAAGGACATTATTTATATAAAGAAGATATAAAGCTGTATTTATTTCCTCCAATTTTTTTTAATCACTTATATTTTTTCATTAATAAGATTAAACTAAACTCCTACTAAACTCTTCTGTTAACTGATTTTGGGGAATCTTTTCTTGGAATGATGAAATAATTCTTCAAGCTTAGTAAATAAAAAAGTATTCAAACATTGACATAAAAGGCATTGACATGTTACATGAAAAAAAGAATTTGTACAATTTGCTATGCACTGAGAAGTTCAAAAATATTTTCTTCTCATAAAAATTCTTTATATTTCTGAAGCAGTATGAGTTTTTGGAGGATACCTTTTTGCACATTATGTTGATGCATAAATGTATAAAACCTCTACGAATAAAACTTCTCTTTCTGATGCAATCTCATCTGAAATTCTTTGAGCTGATATAACAGCACTAGTTTGAACCCATAGAAATAGCAAACAGCTTCCAGCAAGTGCAAAGCAGTAAGCTGATTATTATAATCACGTCTTAGGGTTTCAGGAGACGCTATGCAGTCTATGCTTTCTGATATGATGTCTTTTGAAACACTAGCTCTTTAGACTGGCCCATCAACATAACATGCGAACAACTATGACTGTCCATCACATCACATTATTAACTATTGTGTTCTATTAGTATTGTTCAATCACATCAAATTATCATTCCATTACACCATGATGATATTAAAGCTTTTAACATACTGCTATGAAAGAAAAGCTTTTAAATAATAAAACACAGCAGAGAAATGTTTCTTGAGCTTGCCATAAGAACCAGTACTGGAAATATGTCTACATCTTTTTCTTTTCTTTCTTTTTTTTTTTCTTTTTCATTTACTGTATTGTACATGTAATCAGGATCTGAATTCTTTTCAGATTAGAATATTTTCTTAAAGAAATGGCAAGTGGATTAATATTTCCTGTAACCTCATAGACTGTGGAAGACTTACTGAGGCACTCTGCAGCAGAACTAGTTTCTTCCCTCTGAAAAGGGCAGCAAAATATGCAATTCCTGAATGAATCAATGAGATGTGTTTTGAGAAAAGTCCATTGCAAAGATAAATACTAAAGCATTAGGTGAAAAAAAAAACAATCAAAAAAACCCCAAACAGACATAAAAAGAATACTTCAAGGAATTAAGTATCCATGGAAATATACAGATATGGAGGGAAAACAATGCCTCCCTCAAAACAAAAGTGAAAACAAAAACCAAAAAAAAAAAAAAAACACAAAAACAAAAACAAAAAACCAAACAAACTAAAAAATAAAAAGGAAAAAAAAACAAATGCTGTCATGATCTAGGAAATTGATATAGAAACAGCATTCATTAGAACTGAGGTATGTCTTACTTTTCAAAAATAAATTGAGGAAAAGTCTAAAATTTAAAAGAGAATTTTTTACACATATTTGATCATCTTACTAATATAATAGAGAATGGCATTTTCCTACAATGACAAAGTCTATGAAAAAATACGGTGCTCTCTGTTAAATTTGGTATTCTTTCTAGAGTAATTTTTTCAGAACTGTCATCAACTCCAATAAATCCTCTGGTTTCTATGAAAGTGTGTAAAATTTTTTAATTGAAGTTTTGTTCATGGATTTGTTAGAGAGTTTTCAGTATCACTGAAATACTTTGCATTTTGCAAATATTGACTCATGGATTAGGCTTGGTAGAAGAACTCACACAAAATGCACAGTGAATTTAAATATAAGGAAAAGTCACATTTGATCAAGACTCAATGTAAAATTGGCCCAGACCTTATTTTCAATAATTTTGTCATTCTGTCTCCCACAAGTTCCACTTGCAGGCAGATGAGAGAAATGAAGTGCATTCATCACACAGGTAATTCTTTCACTACTTTGCTGCTCACAAATGTGAAGAATTTCATTCAAAGCACTGCATCCTTCACAGAAACAGAAAAGAAACACTGTTTTCTATATTTCCCCTTAGTTATATCTTGCTCTATAAAATCCCATGTTATTTTCAATAAAGGTTATGATGCTCCTTAATTCACATTAGGAAAAAAAAAAAAAAAAACAAAAAAAAAACCAAAAAAAAAACAACACAACAAACCCTAAAACAAACAAAGAAACAAAGTAAAGAAAACCAAAAAGCCAAAACCACCTTACTTCCCTTTGGTTAAACTGAAAATTTCTGTTCATTTCAGATTCAGTTAAAAAGATACTTTATATGAGATTAATAATCACTTTCAGTATTTGAAAGGAAACAAGTTCCTTTACAAAACAGAAAATTTTTGTATGATATAATGGATTTAAAAAATTATGTAACTACAGGTTTCTTATTCTTTATGAGTACCACTCTCAATCCTGTTCTCAAGGGAGCAGGGAAAACAACACTGGAAAACTTTACACTTCTTGGCTGTTTTTTGCATCCCAATAGCAGAGCCACATTTCAGAAAATACCCGCTAATTACATACTGCTGATCAATATTTTTTGTAAGGTTTTGTTATTTTCTTCTTTCCTTTAATCAGTTCGGCTGCATTGGGCCATGATTCACATTTTACCTAGAGAAAGCCAAAAGAACATAGAGTAGAAATACTGTCTAGAGAAAACTAGTAAAGGATAGCATTTATCTCACCCAACTTCAAGTCTCCCAGTCCCATTCTGGACAGACAGTTCCAGTGGGCTCCAACGGACCTAGGACACAGCAGAACCCCTTGGCTGAGATGGGTGTGGCCTCTGGGAAAATGTATTTGAGAAAAGGTAAAATGCTGCCCCAGGAGGGAGAAGTAAGTGGAAAAATTAAACACAAATAGAAAGGAACCAACAAGCAACCTTAAAAAAAATAGCTCTTCAGACATCAAGGTGAGAGAGGAAGTAAGGGAAGGAGGTTCTACATGGAGAGGACCACATCAGCATGGATGTCCACACTGCAGACCATGAAGGTTCCCACAACAAAGCGGCTGGATACTTCCTAAAGGAATTGCGGATCAAGGAGAAGACATCTGCTTGGGCAGGGAAAAAGCATTAGGAGGAAGCAGAAGTAGAGTTGAAATGCTGTGAACTGACCACAACACTCTATTTCTCATCACCCCTGTGCTGCTCAAGCTAAGGGTAGGTAGAGAAATCAGGAGTGAATGAATAAAACTGAGCTGGAGGAAAAAGGGATGGGTTTGGGAAAAGTGTTAAAATTCTTTTCTTTGTTTCTCATTATCCAACTCTATTTTATTTGGCAATAAATTGAATTTATTTTCCCAAGTCAACTGTTTTGCCTATTACAGTAATTTGTAAGTGATCTCACTGTCTCTATCTTGACCGTTAGGATTCTCCATTTATGTTCTCTTTCTGTCCTGTTGTGAAAAGAGAGTAAGAAAGCAGTTGGGTGGTAGTATGGAAGCCTGCCAAGGTCGACCCACCACTGTTACGCAAAGAATTTGCTGATCGTAGCTTTTCATAAAAGAAGCTTAAAATATTGTTGTCTTACAGAGAGCTGGTTTTAGATAAAAGTTTTATGTTTTAGTTGAAGAATAATAAATAAATATTCTTCGAACACCTTTGAAGAGTTGATGGCACAATAAACCAATATTCTTTGAATTTACCTTTTTATTGATAATCTCATTTCTCAGTTCTATCTAGTTTTTATGTCTTTTATATAGAAGATTGTTATGATTTCTGAAGGAGAGGGGTGTTTTTTTATTTTGTTTAGGTCTTGGTGTGTTTTGTTTATTTGTTTGTTTTCTCTTGTCGCATCTTGCGGCTTCGGTTTTTCTCGCCCCAATCTCGGGCGGCTTGGAAGCCCGGCTAGGCTCTGCGTTTTGGCTGGGAGACCAGGGCTGCCGCATGTGTGCAGAGCTCTAAGGCTGAGCCTCCGCGTGGGTTTGCTGGATTAGTAGCCGAGCGCTGAGAGGAGACAAAGGAACGAAGGAGGCACACCTTGTCCTGCGTGGCTGGAGAACATTTATTTCTTGCGTGGCCGCCGTGATGGCTGGAACGGCGTCCGTCTCCTAGCATGCACGTGGTCAAGATGGCGCTGAGACAAAGGAGACATGGGGTTAAATAGGGGGCGGGCAGAGAGAGGGGGAAGCTCCCCTCGCCCAATGGGGACAGACGACAGGGGAGTGACGTGGACCACGGCAGCCTACGGGAATATAACAGGGGTGGGCACAGGGTTCTGGGACAAATAGGAATACAAGGGTGGGGTAGCTGACACAGAACTTTCAGGAATGAACAAGAGGTGGCTACAAGACTGACATGGGAAAGTTCCTATGGCAGACAACCTGGAGCAAACCATTGTGAGGGGAAAATGGGGGTACAAGGAACCTGCTAACTAATGTTTATTAAAGCCCCTAACTGAACCAACCCGGGATGCAACAACCTCTCTTCACATGTAGACTTCTATAACCCTATACTCAAAGTTATCTTCCTAAAAATTGTATAAATTCCTCATCAAACCAATTTTCTGCAGTATCTAGTTACTAGAGCTGCTTAAGTTCAGTTTTGTTTTTTACTGTTTATGCTGGTTTTGGTTGGAGTTAGGTAGATTTAAATTTTTTCACAGCAGATAGCATGAGGCTATGTTATGGATTAGTGCTGAAAACAGTGTTAATAATGCAAAGATGTTTTTTTTAGTGCTGAGCAGCACTTAAACAGAGACTAGGTATTTTCATTGTCTCATACTACCTCACCAGTGAGGAGGCTGGGGGTGCACAAGAAACTGGGAGGCAACACAGCAGGGACAGCTGACTCCCAACTGACCAAAGGGGTATTTCACACTATATGGCATTGTGCTCAGTATGTAAAGCTAGGGAAGAAGAAGAAAAAGGAAGAAGAAGAAAACGGAAGAAGAAGAAAAAGGAAGATCTTTGGAGTGATGGTGTTTGTCTTTCCAGGCAACTGTTACATGTTATGCATCCCTGCTTTTCTGGAGATAGCTAAACACCTGCCTGCCCATGCTGATAAAATAAAAGACAATTAACTGAAAACTCTAGATAATTTTCACTGTGAAAGAAAGATGATATGTGTTAAGTTTGTATCAGCTTTGAACTTTGAATTGCCAGTCACAAGGCAGAGCCAGACCACGGTCAGAGTTGAAATAAATTTTATCTCTAAAACATACTTTGTAAAATCTTTGTAGAACTGAAACTAATTACCACAGAAATAGGTCTGGAAGAACATATGTGTGAAGTTAAAACAATCTGAGAAATTATGACCTGGAGAGTCATTGGTATATAGTAGTGACCTTACTGTTCTGCAGAAAAAACTACTAATTCAGTCACAATTTTTACATTTCCAATACCATCTATATATAATTTATTAGTGAACAATTATGCAGTGTTTTTGTTTCTTTATTTTTAATGCTTTCATCGTAATTGCATACCTCTTACTTAAAGCACTTAAAAAAGAACTTACTTAAAGCACTTAAAATACCCCAATCTATCACTATATGGATCTCTGGTGGTAGAAAGCATATTATTAAAGGTGTGAGCAGATATCAAGCTAAAATGGAATGGTTAATCATGCTAATTGCTTATTTATCTAATTTCTACAAAAATATATCTAACATGAGTATCACTCATGACTCTGTGCACATTTCTGGCAGAAGTTCAGGTAGTCCTGAATTTCCATATTAAACTTATGAACCTATGCCAGACTCTCCTCCACTTTTTTTTCCGAACACAGAAAGAGCAAAAGTGTGATAAGTTGACAATTATGTTCTTCACCTTGCTGTTATCCTAATCCCTCTCCTGTTGTTTCCAGCAACCCTGCAATTCTCTTGCAAGTGCAAACTGTTGCTGAATGAATATGGATTTACTCAAATAAACCTATACCTATTTTGTATAAGGTTCTACTAGAAAAAATTGCAGTCATGAAACACTAGAATAACTGATGTTAATAAATAAGAATGGAAGGACAGTTTACATATTTTTATGCTTCTACAATTTCATTACATATACTTTCATCTGTGTGTTCGCTTAAGTACTGATCATACTTTTACAAGATAGCCTTTAGAAATGGTCTTGTTATTTTGTAATAAAGATTGACTTTTAAATGAAATTTAATGTGGGATTTCTGTCAGGATTTTTTGTTACTGTCTCTAGTACAGCATGTTGACCCTGGTAGAAGTGAAGGAACAGGGATATGAACAAAAGAATCATAAATGAATGCTGGCACTGTGCAGCACTGATGTGGAAAGTGGCAAAAACTAAATAAAATGTCTGCTCTCAACTCCTGATGTGCTATAAAGTTTTGTGATTTACATGGAATCTAATTTTGGTCAATGTCATTAAGCTTGTGTTCAGTAGTCCATGGCAGAAGGCCATGAGGTAGGAAGTACTCAATTTTGGATTAGTTGAATAAAGGTCCATGATTATTGGAACTTAATTTTCTTTCCATTAGAAAAACCATGAGAATAAAATTTTGTTATTCCTTTCACTTTATTAATAATAATAACAAAAGACTAGTATTTCTGGTCTTGTCCCATTCATGGCTAGAAATTTTGCAAAAAAAGCCTTTCTTTTAGTATTTTATCATTTCTGGCTCTGGGTTAGAGATATAATCCTTAACAGGAAATTAAAAGCAAAGGCAAAGAATTAAGAATCTCCAGACTGCCCAGTGATTCAGAATTAACTTAAACCTTGGTTCAATCTTAATTTACCCTGTCTCTTTCTATTATATCCAGTATTTAAAAGAAACTTTGTTGCATCCTTTCAATATTTAAATATTACAGTAGAGTCACTCAAGAAAGGTTTAATTTATTTTATCTTTAGTAGCCTCAGAGGCAGTCGTCTTGATTCTGTCTTCAGTCAATGGAAAAAGCTAGAAACCAAGAAGATATTGATCTTATTCTGTGTTCTGAGAGGCTCTCTAATCTAATTTATGATTGACCTAAATTCGATGGTCTGAATTTTGGATCACTGGTTGCTGTTATATACAGTTAATATATTTAGCTATATGTACGTCTGCAATCTTAGACTTTGAAAACTAATTGCTTAAATTCTTTCTTATGCATCTACATTCAAAAACATTTCTGGGGTATTCAGGATTCTGGAATCTGTCCTAAGATTTTCTAGGGTTTTGAATAAAATTGTACTCTAGAACATGAATAGGCAACTATACCTGAAAGTCTCTCCTCTAAAGTTCTTGAAAGAGACTAAAGACTTGAAAACTTTCTATGATGTTGGTATAAACACAGTAGTTAAGGTTATCTGCTCATTGAGATACTTCTTAAAGTAAATAATTTTTAAGAAAACTTAAGGACAATCATTACAAATGTTGAATGTCTGCATCATTGTAAAACTCAAAGAAAACAGTTTTTCAAAGTAACAACATAGGAATAACAAATGGGGCAAGCTGACCAGCAAAAAAAAACCCACTTCTGTCACAACAACTGTTAAAATGACACCAGTCCTGCAAAAGAATTTATGTCAGTCTTAGCAGCTGCCAAGCAACGTACTTGTCCTGAAGTGAGTTAGGCGCTCTTGGGACTCTGTAGTCTTCTCTACAATGTTTCCTTTATCTCACATGGGTGTTTGCAGTTTCATCACAGAGATGTTTCTGAAAATGAGAAGGATTTGGGTTCTAAAGACTATACATAGTTTCTGGACATAAAAAGGGAAATTCTATAGGAAGCTGGAAGCATCTCACATTATTTTTTATTGCATAAACAGATAGGTCATTAGTCTAAGCCAGCTATAGCTGTATCTGATGAGGAGAGATAGGCGCTCTTAAAAGTCCTGAATAGGCATTTGAGATAAATGGGGTAACTATCTTCCACTAAGTCACTAGATCTTCCTGTTCACATTAGAACTTTTTCTTTACGTACATTTAAAAGTACAATGTTTTATTAAGGTACCTATTTTCAAATATCATTATAAAAATACCACATAGAAATACACAAGAATATCTTTGGCAGTGATGGTATTATGTGTTGCAAAAAAAAAAAAAAACAAAAAAAACCCAAAAAAAACCCCTTACTTACTAAGGCAGTATATATGTACAGTAAATACAGTTCTGTGGGAATCCTGACTCCTGTGACAGGAAGGCCCTTGACTGGCTCATGGGCCTGGTTGGTTTGGTATAAAGGAAAAGTAGGTCTGATTTTTTTATGAGTATAATCCTGAAGCCTGACTGTTCAAAATGGGGAACTCTGATTTAGTTTTCTTTCCATAAGAACTACAAGACATGAAGGAACATTCTGTACCTAAGTCTTGTCCCAACACAGATTCAAGCTACAGTCACAGTATCTGTCTATCTAGACATGGGATCTGGACAACCATCAGATCTTGAAAATATACTTTAAAATTTTGATATTTCAGTGGCAAGTACTCAAATTTTACTACTTTTGCTATGTAAATTACCTAAGAGACTAGGCAATTGCAGCTGAAAGTGTTGGGCATTAACTGCATATACACATTATCACTAAAAAGAATCCAATTAATTAAAAGCAAAAAGTCTTGGAAATATCTTTCTGTTGTAACTTGGAATCCAAAAGCATTCTAATTCCTTGCTCATAGGTTCCATAAATAAGACTAGTGCTTTATCATTTCAGGGTTAAAATTGCCTAGAAAAGGACACTATGCACAAAAAATTAAAATGGCCTGATTGAATTCAAATATAATGCAAGAGAGAGCCCTGCTGGCCAAGCTTAATAAATACAATCCCTATTTTAGTAGCCTAAATAAATAATTTACCTTAAAATAAATAAGTGAAAAGCACATTCTGGAATATTTACCTTCAATTTAAATGGTTCATTGAGAAATCCAAAAACATATTCATGCATTATAGCTGCTTCATTATCCCATTGCCCTTGGTAGTGGTGCTATTATGTAACATCCTCCTCAGTGGAATAAATGGACTATGAAACGTTTTACCACAGAAAGCAGGGAAGCCCCCTCACTCCCTGCTTCTGGGTGCTCTAAAAATGTGAGAATAAATATGAACTTTTAAGTTGCTAATCACTCTGTATTGCATACTCAAGAAGTTTTATTTAAGAGAAGCAAGAATTATGCACCCAGAAAAAAAAAAAAATAGAAGGCTGAAAAGGAAATCCTTTGCTGCTTCATATGGGCAGCAAAGAATATAAAAATATTTATGCAGCTTGACTAAACTATAGCTTTCTGAAATATACTTCTGTCATGTGTGGGTGGTGGTGGGGGTTGCGGGTGTTTCAGCAGATTTTACATGTACTTAAATTTGTTTTTCTGTATAAAAGCAAGAAAATTTCCAAGAACAGATGGATTTGAATAAAGCTGTATTCAGCAGACCAGCATCATTTCTAAATGAAAGTCAGCATAAGTAGGATACAATGCATACAGGAAAGACTTAATTACTGGAAGAAAATAAGAAACAGAAAAAAAATTTCTTGTCTCAATTTACTTTATAGTTTAGTAGATATATTAATCTCAGTCATCAGACTATGGAACAATCACTACAAGAGAAAAAATTGAGGGTGGAGTAGAAGCAAAAAGATCTCTTTATGCCTGTGAATTTTTAGAGAAGATTTTTCCTAATCTTCCATTCAATGCATTAGTGATATCCCAGTGAAAAGCAGGTGCAGCACTAAATACTTTATTATATGGAATATTAATTTCCTAAACTAATTTATCTAGCAGCTCAAACCAGGCATCTAGTGCAATATGAGGAACAGTAAGAACTCCACAGTATCTGCATGTGGTTGGCAGACTTGACACAGAACTTACAGGAGACCCACAGCCAGCTGGAGCACCAGGTGGAGATCATATAAAATAACTTACAGCCTCCCAAGCTGCCCTAAATTTTTTTTATTAAGGTGTAAGGTACTTGTGCACAAAGGTGTCTAAGTTCTTGTTACAATTCAGGGGAGAACTAAGGGAAGAATCTGTTACCTAAATGTAAACAACCCCTTGAAAGGGGGGTTGCCTCAGGGAAACCTGTCTGGCCTGTGAGTGCTAGTTTGCTGGATGAAGATCTCCCTGGATCACACCTCTTTGCCTTCTGTAGGTATCTCAAACAGCTTGAAATACCTCAAATAACACTAGAAATCTACACTTAGGCAAGAGGGCCAAGTTCCCTCTCAGTACTGGCAATAAAGATTTGAGAGCAATCCAGCTCTTCAGGCAAGAGACATTTACATCTCAATTGGAGAACAGCCCTCAGAATCAACAATTGTATTGGCTGAATTGCCCCTAATTATAATAGCACTTTAGATTAATTAGAACCTTTTGCTGTTTATTCATAAGGGAAAAGAAATATTAGAAGTTCATAGTGATTGCAGTTTTTTCCTGGGAAAATATAAGGCAAGAATCATACAAGGTAATTCTTTGAAATGTTCATTTTGGGAAAAGATTAAATAAGCTGGACAGAATAAAAATAAAAATATCAATTAAATTAATTTCACTTATGGTTTGCAGATGCAGATGCAGATGCAGATGCAGATGTTTTTTTTTTAATGGAACGAGTTGGGTCATGCCATCATGCCAAGATTATACATCCACATTTTAGATATATATGACTTTGTATATAAAACGAGGAATCTAGAGTGTGAATAAAGATTAATAGCTACTTGAGGGCAAAACAGGAAGAATGTTCTGTACAACCTATCTATATATCTTGTACCACAAACCCAAATATCAGGTTTTGTGATGCTATGCCAAGAATTTAAATAGGAGATTAGCTGTGGTCCTAAACAATATATACAGGAACCAAAAAATAACATTAGCATTTACAAATACACTCACCAAAAGTATATTTGACCACCTTCTGTATTTTAATAAGCTATCATTGGATGCAATCCAATTACTTCCTGCACAGATGCTGTGCAGGTACAGAGTGCCCCCATGACAACTGTTTTCCCATTGTTGTTGATGACAGGCTGTGTATCCATAAATTCACAGGAAAAATGCTGGCATTTTCATCTCTTCTTTTCATCCTTCTTAGTTTCTGTATCTTTTGAAATAATGTGACCAAAAAAAGAGAAGAGCAAACGGATTATGTATTTTTTATGTATAAAATGGCATAATGATGTTCTTACTAGCAATTCCCAATGTCCAATTTCTTTTTTGATTTTCATTATGCAGTGAGCTAATATTTTCACAAATGTATCCACGGTAAATTCAAGGTCTTTCTTGTCAGTTATAGTGATCAGTTCTGAGCCCACTGTTACTTTATAAGAGATATAAATAAAGTAACAGGAAATTTAAAAGCTATGTCAGATCATGTCACTAATACAAAATTTATTTCTACATGTGAATGAACACCTACGGAAGACCCAACTCAAAGTTTCTCAGCTGTCTAAGTAAAAGTGAATTTACAATAGGCTGGATGGATAAGTGTTACATGACATTTGAGTTATGGTAGGGTATACATGAGAAGTACCCATCCCTGCAACCACTTCAGGATGGAGAGTCTAATTTTCACTAGAGCTGTTCATCCTTCTGCTGTGCAGGCAGGAGAATACTGACAGCCATCAAAGTCCGGTGTATTGGTTTACCTCACCTGGAAATACTACTATAGCTTAGTAGCAGAAACTTACATCTGCTTTTGCCTTTTTTGTCTGCTTTTTTCTCAATCTCTTCCAACTGCTTCAAGCAATTCCAGCCAGGACCAGCTGAGCATACCTTCTGTGCAGGAACAGCATGACTGCACACCAAATTAAGAGTATGGCCAGTGACCTACAGGGCTGGCTGGCTGAGGGAGTACTTTGAGCTCATTCACCAGTGGATCCTTAAAGGTGGTGGGAAAAGGAATTTGTGCAGCAGGACAAGAAGGTATTGAAGCTTGCCATATAATTTCAAGATACAAATGAAGTGCACTGTAATACCCAAGGTGGGACTTACAAGCTATATGGGATAGAGCAGATTGGTCCCATATCTACTACAAATAAGTAAATCCATGGTTAAGTGAGGTTTAATCAGATGTTATGCAAATGCTTTGGGAAGTCCAGGCTTTACTCCAGTTCTCAACCCTTACAACCCTTAGTGCTATTATTTGGTGATGTCAGACCAAGAAATTATTTTTTGTTTGCTTGATTTGTGTGCTTTTCCTCATATTCCTAAATCATCAGTCACTTCTTATAGAACCCTTCATGTTATACAACACCGAATTCTTCTACACATTTTGAGCGTACCCAGCACAGTCAGCCATCACATCACACTCCCCAGAGCATGCTGCAGCTTACAAAATTATAGCTGACCATATTAAAATAGATTCAGTGTTCCTTGCTTGTTGTGTTTTTTGACCAATCAAGATTTTGGTCAGTCCTGATGCCACTTTTGTGATTGAATGATAACATTTCCCACTGACTACAGCTCATCTGTTATTTAACACATGCTCTTAAAACTTCCTGGAATCTCTAACTGCATCAACATTGTCTTCAAACTAGATACGTGGAATAATTTTTTTTTATGATGAGGGTGGTGAAACACTGGATCAGGTTTTCCACAGAAGTGATAGAAGTCTCATCCCTGGAAACATTTAAGGTCAGGTTGGACAGGGCTCTGAGCAACCTATTTTAGGTACAAATGGCTCTGCTCATTGCAAGGTGGGGGGAGAACTAGGTGACATTTAAAGGTCACTTCCAACTCATTCTATTATGGTACTGGGTTATCTTGTGTTAGGGAAGAGTCCTTCGTGGCCTAAGTGTTGTACCGGATCATCATGGCTTTATACAAGATAAAATACTTTCTTTTAATTTAGACATCTTACTGGAAGATCTCAAAAGAAAAATTAATTCCTTTCTGTCTACCTAGTGTATCTCATTAATCAGTATGTTGGAGCCATTTAGTTTAAATGGAGCTTCTGAAGAAGACCCAAAGGTATGTTGTGCTAATTAAATGAGTTGCTCAAAGCTTGCCTCCAAGAACGATCTCATGTGATTTAGTGGGAAAGGTGGGGAAAATGTAAAGATATGCCCACATATTGTGCAAAAAGCAGTTTTGGGTGGGAAATGATGGAAGTTTTGTGGATTTTGCTATCTTTTAGTCCAACTAAATATAGTATCTGTTTCAGGTTACCCCAGTCTTTGAACAATTTTTTTTCCTTTCAACTGAAATCTATAGAAGCAAAAGGCTCAACAGTGTGACAGATTGTTTCTAGTTCATTAAAAATTTTGATAAAATATTCTCATTATTTTCTAGCTCCCATCATATAACTCACTGTTATACGGGCATGATTTTTTTTTTTTAGAAAATTGAGGAAATCACTGAAAAAACCAAAAAGCTCAATAAAAAAAAGGGAAAACACATATCTACTCTGAATATTTTGCAGTCAGTCAGGTATCTATCAGGTATCTAGTGAACACTTCTGAGATAGCATCCAATTTAATTTCACTGTTAGTGCACATGAAGGTGTTATTTCTTAACAATTGCATGTCCCTTACTCTTTTTTTTTTATTTTTTATTTTTTTTTTTTTTATTTTATTTCATTCAGTAATTTTTCTGCTTCAGGAATTTGTGCCAGAATTACCTGCAAAACTGTTTGTAAACTCGCTTCTTAGATTTGTTATTTGCTCGTTCCTGTTCAGGTTTGATGTTTCTTTTCATCATACATGCCTGTGCATTTTAGTGGGGCAGTCAAGTGTATTGGCACTGATGAATAATTTAAAATTCTCAATATACCTTTCCTGCATATTTCTGAAGCCTACTTTTTGCATCACTGTACAGCCTTCTCCTCTGTTTCTGTCATACCTGTTTGCTGCATGAAATACAAAGTGTGTAGCAGAAATTTCAGCCCCATAAATCTGACTTTTTGCCACAGAGCCGCAGGCATTGTGGAGGTTCTGCCCTCTACACCCTGTCCTCCCCCATGGGGCCCCCAGGAGGAGACAAAGAAGAGTGTGGGGGGAGAGCTGCAACCCCAGATCTCCATGCAAGGTCCCTGTCTGAAGAGTCCACACTCACCATGGGCATGCTGCTTCTCAAGGACCTGAAAGCACCACAGGTCAGCCGTGACTCAGATCCCTGCATGGGTAATGCTGTAAAGCAAACACATGGTTATTGAAGATACACAGATTTCATGAAGACCTGCTGGAAAGCCTAACTGTTCTTTTAGATAAATATAGATGTCTGTCTACAATGAAAAAACAGACTATTTTAGCATGAGAAGGGAGATATAGGATATAGGGAATAGGAAAAAAGGCTTTACTTAAAAAAAAAAAAAAAAAAGCTAAAAAAATTTAAGCTATACCTATAGATCCAGTGCCCTCAATTCTTGCTGAAAAGAAAATAAAAAAGAAAAGAAAATATTAAAATTAAAAAGGAAGCCTCAAACTCTGGTCTTATACCCTTACAAACAAATCCCTGTGAAGTCAATGAAAACTATGAAAACATGCAGACACAGAGCTTGGGACCTTGCTGTTATATGGCATAGGAGTAAAAACTGGGAATTAAATATTTGGAATGTAGAACTTTTGTGTTGTTCCCTACATGCATCTCACTGAGCCTTAAAGGAGCCTTCCAGCTAACCAGGAATAGTCACTCAGTACTATGTGGGAATCTATGGTATTTGAGCCACCTGCTCAGGTGCTCAGTATTGTGTGGGATCTTGACATCAAGGCTTAGAGCATCACAAATGGCACTGGGCACCTGTGAAGGAAGAAAGCACACATGGGGTGCTTAAAAATGAAGGATGGTATTCATATTTTCTACTCTAGATCATCTGAACGTGAGCCTTCTAGTCTAAAATACCAAATAGATGTAGATAAGATCTTCTGGAAGTAATTAATCTTATTTTCTTTGTAACTTGCTATAGGATAGAAAATTGAAGATAATTAATCTCATTTCTTTGACCTAGAGGGAACATCGCTTAGAGATGCGCATACATATATGTACACATTCACCATAAAACTGGCATTTTCCTATGAGGGACTGTCTCATGGAATCATAGAAACCATAGTTTTGGTTGGAGGGGACATTTAAAGGCCACCTAGTCCAACCCCTCTGCAACAATCAAGAATATTTTCTAATCCAGGTTGCTTAGACATCTGTCCAACAAGACCTTGAAGTTTTCCAGGGATGGGACATCTCCGACCTCTCTGGGCAATCTGTTCCAGTATTTTACCATCCTCAGTGCAAAAAGTTTCTTTTCTTATTTCTAGTCTGAATCCATCCTTTTCTAGTTTAAATCCATTACTTCTGTAAAAGATCCCTCTCTGGCTTTCTTTTAGATCCCCTTTAGATGCTGGAATGCTGTTTGAAGGTCTGTATAGTCTTCTCTCCTTCAGTCTGAACTACCCTCTCAGCCTGTCTTCATAAGAGATATGTTCCAGCCCTCTGATCATCCTCACAGTCCACTTCTGGATGCACTTGAGTAGGTCCATGTTCTTGTGCTGGAAGCACCAGATCTGGATGGAGAATTCCAGGTGGGGTCTCAGGATCATAGAAGGGGGAGAATCATCTCTCTGAGCCTTCTGGCCATGCTGCTTTTGACTCAGCACAGAATACAGTTGTTTTTCCAGGCTGCATCATTGGGCCACATACAGTTTTTCATTGGCTGTTTCTTCCAAATATTTCCGCTCAGCGTTTCTCTTGATCTGTTCAATCCCCATCCCATATTGAGAAGAGGAGTTAGCCCACCCCAGGTGCACTTGGCCTCTTTGAATTTCATAAGGTTGCTATAGGCCCAATTTTTGAGATTGTCCAAGTCCCTCTGGAAGACACCACATCTCTCATGGTATCAACAGCACCATTCAACTTGTGTCATCTGGTGGTACACTCAATCCCACTCCATCCATCCTGCTCTTAGTTTGGGTATTCACACAAAACCTTTGCCTTACAAGACTGTGATTCCACAGGCAATAATACTGGAGTTAAGTTCAGGATTCTACACACAACCCTTTAAGATGACAGTGCTTTTGCATATCATGGACTTGCTATCTGATATCTGATAATTGTACTTTGGCCACCATAGCCCATTTTGCACTGTGTAGCCATCCTTGTGTCATTACAAGTGTACACATAGGAACTTGCCTGCAACAAGAGTAGCACAAAACTGATATCCATCTCACATTACTTTTGCCTCTTGCCTGACCCACAGCTGCAGAATGGTTTTGTGATTAGCAGTGGTGGTAATACATGGCAGTAAGTGAGGTTGTAACACAGTTACATCATATTTTATCACTTCAGAGAATGTGTTTAATTGATGAATAGATTGTTCATAAATTTTCAGCTTTAGTGTAGTTATGACCAACACCATTAAATTGTGTAGATTATTCAGACTCTCTCAGCTGCTTACCTTTAATTTTCTTAAGATCTTGAGCATCCACTGCATTGTAAGTCTGTATCTCAGCTATATTCAGCAAATGTTTCTTTACTGTCAGTGTATTTAAATCAGCAGAGTCCAATAAACCTTCACAGCCACTAAAATTGCTTTTTATTCAAATAAGCACAGATCAAGCTGCCTCTGATCTAATGAAACCTTTTTCAGAATTTTGCCCTTTTAAATGGTAGTAGCACTTCAATTATTCAAGTCAGTGTACTGCTCTTGATTTGGAACACTGTATTTGATCTCTTTACAACCAATGAGAACCATCTAGCAGCTTCTATCCAGTTGTCATTCAAAGAAGTGTTCTGGTTTTTTGGTCTTAAACTCAATGAGCCGAATTTTTCATGCTATAACTCTAGAAACATTTGCTACAGACTGACTTTTGCTGAGGACACAGCAATGTAAATGACGCTTAATGTCATGTTTTATAGCCAGTGACTTTATAGCCTCTGCTTTTTTATCATATGCAACTGTTTACTGTTGCACTTTTCTACTTCAATATCCAGCAAAGAAATTAACTGAAAATATGACAGACATACCATAGTTGATGAGAACAATAAAGCAGTGAAATGTGTAAGTAATGTCTGAGCTGTGAAGAGATAGTTTCAGCTGTAACTTTTGAAGGTTTTGTTTGCTTGTTTGCCTCTTCTAAATTGAAGAACCATTAGTATACCCAGGCAGAACATCTATGTTGATCATTAAAATAAATCAAACATTTTTAAAACACATTTTGCCACTAATGTAAAATGCAAAAACCTCACATAGGATTGTATATATCATATAATCAGCTTTTCTGACATTTCTGTGCTTCTGCTTCTATTCTATTATGCCATTCTGCCTGATTCACAGAAGGGAAGAACTACAGCACATAACAAGACAGTTGCTTAAAGGAAATTTTCTATCTAATATTGGATATAAGACTGAAGTACTTGAAGATCATAAAGCAGGGAACTATTATGGCTCAGCTGTATTTTTCATTTAATGAAAAATTTTCTTCACTGCTCCCCTGCCTTCCCATTTTTGGGGCAACCCTCCAGAAAAGGATCTATAAGTGCATCCTTATATGTAGCTTTCTTTAAGAGTCCTCTGGCACTAACAAAAAAAAATCTTTGCATAATCATATAAATGCCCACAGGTGATTGCATGACTATAATCTCCTTTGACTGTAATCTCTTTTCACATTAATACTGGCTTGAGTATGTTCTTGTCTTGCATTAACAAACTATGTGTGCAAACAAATTATCTTCTTGCAAAGAAATGATTGCCAAATTTTGTTTAATGTGATGATTTTACTCTCTGTGTACATTATTATTATATTTCCACAATCAGACTAACTTGTGTCTTTTGGGTTACTGACATTTTAAACACACACAATAAAAGTCTTTTTGTTTAATTGATTTTATGCATCAAATATGTATTGGAGCATTTGATACATTAAAAAAAAAAAAAAAAAAAGCGGTGAGCTGTTAAGCAAACAGAGATTCTCCAGAAATGTTATCAATATGGGATCTTCTCTCTACATCTACCTGACAGTCTTACATTTTTAATCCAAGAATTTTCTTTGCTGATTTAGTTACAGTATCACATAATGATCTATTAACTGACATAAATCAATAGCTGTACTTGGAAGAACTGCTTTCTTTTTATGGAAAGGTGGTGCAAGTGACACCACAGTGACGTTTCTAGATGACTAACATATATAATGTTTCATAATTCTACAGATTGTGGAGGACTTTCTTTTAAATAAATATAGAGACATCCACATTTAAAACCACGCTTTCTTCACACAACAAGAGTAGCCAGAGGATATATATTCATACATAGGCAATTATGAGGTTTTACTTGATCTTAATTAAAATTAGTTCAGGTAACTGGTTTATTTAAAATGTTAATAATTGCGTATCACTTGTAATGACATTACACAAGGCACAAAAATGAGACTTCTTGTATTTACTAGCTTCCTTAATATTGAGTAAAATAAAGTCTTTTTTAAAAAATCCTTAATTAAATTAAGCTTTGATTACTTATCTATCTGCCCATCTGTTTATCATCTGTTTCACAATATTTTTTTAAAATGATTGATAATTTCTGTAACATTTGAGAAGAGTGAAACACTCAAAGACTATTTTGTGTTTCATTACCCAGGTGGTTGGAGAGGAAAGCCTGACCTGTATGTTTGCAGTTTGAGGAAGGCTTAAGCTCATCAATTTTCTTCTCTCTTTGGCCTGTTAGCAGCCAAAAAAATAAAAAATGGATCAAGATGCACCCCTTATTATGTAACAGATAATTAATGAGTGAATGAGTGAGTCTAAGCGATCCTCAGAATCATGTGCAAGGTCAGAGAGAAAAAATTTAGGGAATTGAGGGAAGTACTTCAAGGGAAAATACAGATACAGGATGTATGTCAGGGGATCTGAATTTGTTCTGTCTTTGAAGCATAGTTCAGCAAGCTGTAGGAAATCAAGCTGCACCTTTTTCATTGCTCAGAAAACAATTTCATCACTCTTGTTAGAAATAAATGCCAGAGAAACTGGTCATCCCGTTGCTTGTCTAATTTGCCAGTCTACAGATGACCTCTGCCAAAGTACCATTGTGTGCCTCGTTCCATACTGCATTTATATTGATTTCCACTCACAGAACCCCTGCTCATTTCTAAGTTCTCTATAAAGCCTATGTCCGCTTCTTTACTTTCCAGACAAGGGTAACTGAAGGCAGGCATTCCTATAGAATAAAGAATAACTGAATTACACTGTGTCCTGGAAAATAAGAGGCCTTTTGATTTTACTTCTTCCTTTCTTGATTATAAGCTCTTATACTAAGGACATTCACTCATTTACTCTTTGTTTAAATGACGCTAAGTAATTAGAGGCATAATATTTTTAAGTGATAACAACAGCCAGCTCAAGTTAAAAGGGAGTTACCATGAAAGCACTGTCATATGTTGCATTCAAAATTCTGTAAAATATATCAATATTTAAAACAATTAATTTTGAAAATATGTGCCCACTGGCACTCTTTCATTACCCATTTATTACGTTTGTGAGTGGTATTGCTTAACCAACAAGAGAACTGCTGTACAGGATTATGAGCTTCACTATATCCCCATTGGGACATGCATGTTAAAGAACGGAGCAATTTAAAGAAAAGGGGGATCTATCTAAAGAGATGGCAGAAAGTTATCAAGCTGTAGTTAAAACATAAATGCCCATTTCTGTATTAATATAGAGGCTTCATTACTTCACATTTTATAATACTACTAATTCCCATACTTCAGTGAATGAATGGTTTTTGTGGGTTTTAGTCTTCTGACTGTAATGAGTCCATTTCTTTTTTGTTATTTCACCCTACAGACAGCACTGCTGCAGGAGTACAGCAGTTAGTAGGAGGCTGCAGTAAATAGGTCACAGCAATTATTTCACAACTTTCCTTTCAATCTCCTATGACTTTAGGACATTAGGTGTAGACATGGTGATGAAAATATCTTTGTCCAGCTCAGCAACATACTGTGAGAGGCAGTTTGTGGAATAAGATCCTGAAAAAGACAGCAGCATGAGAAAGTGTAAAAATATAACATGAGGGACAGAAAGAAAATGTCTTTGACATTAAAGCAATATAAAAGGGTAAGACCTGATTCTCTTTGCAGTTGCTACTCTAAATCAAGCAAAATGGTATCAAAGCAGTAGAGTTAACAGTAGTTTACCTGAGAAGATATGCAAAGCTTTAACTTTCAGAAATATCTGCTGTTTTGTCCAGAAAAATAAAATATGAAAAAAAAAAAAAAAAAAAAAAAAAAAAAAAAAAAAAAGAACAAACATGTGATGAGGCAAGGGGTAATTCTGGAAGCAAAGGCACAAAAATTATTTCTTCTTTAAGTTTTGACCTTATTGGTAATGCATTTAATAAGTTGTTTTATTGTGAAACTTGCAGGTCAGCGCACACTGAAATCAGTTATCTTTTACTGTTTTACTTATGGAGACAGAAACCTTTGAATTGTGACACATAAAATAGATGACTCCAGGCTAAAGCAGAATTATTTTTGCTTTTTTTCATAACTGTGATGGGAGGAAACACAGTTGACTAACTTGAACTGAAAGTTAGTGGTTTTTTATGCACAGAAGTAAGCATTGAGCAATTCAATCAATAGCTGAAACTGATCAATCAACCCAGTTCCAATGTTATAAATATATGAAAACTATTAAAAATTCTGAAACTTCAGACATGACATTTATGACACCTAAACCAGAAACCCATTATAAACAGTTGTATCTCTTTCACTGACCCTAGAACAGTTTTTTACTCGACATATGTCCAGTTTAATGTGCTTGGTTTTTTCTGATTTTTGTTTGTTTGGGGGAATTTAATTGTTTATTTATTTTATATTTTTTTCTCTTAGCAATATTGATGAAGGGATAAGTATCTATCACAAAACTGAAGGATTTTTTTGGGTAGCTCTCTCTATTATTTGCAGCTGATAATTTCAGCTATTTCCTAAAATATTCATGAAAGAGAACTGGTTAAAATTCAAAACCCAGAAACAAAATCAAAGAGAAAGAATGAAGGTAAACAGTTCACCATATTTTAAATTGTTAAGAAATAAAAACCATGGATTACCCTAAGGTTTCATATTTGTATTTTACATGCTTATTGTTAAAAAATTTATTAACTTATTCCAGGTCCCTGAAATCAATTTAAAAAATATATATATATGATTGTTTTTTCAATATACTTTCTGAGAAAAGCCTCCTGGTCTGATTGTAAAAATCTGAGAATATACCTAAAATCTGCTTATCTCAGTATGAACTGCCTCATGTCTCACATGAAAGAGTATAAATTCTAAAATTGTGGTCCTCTGCAATTTTTTTTTACTATTTTTTACCTGTTTTGAATGATAGCTCAAGTAGTCATTAGACATACTCTTGCTGAGCAAATGTAGCTGCAACAAATAAACATGGAATGACTCTCCCATTAAAGCTGTTGTAATTTGCAAATTGAGTTTTAAGAACTAATCTTTACTTCTTGGGTTGTTTTGTTCCTTTTTTGAAAAAAAAAAAAAAAACAAAAACAATTAAAAAAAGGTTGGTTATTCAAAGTTATGACAGCCACATAAAAGACGTTGCATGTGTCTTTGGGAAGGCCTGGGGACTTTGGAGCTTGAAGTCTAAGTCTGCTATCTTCTAATTGCATACTGACGCACTGACTGAAAGTTTGAGATTGACTCTATTGATTGATTTAAAAAAGACAAACAGGAAAAGATAGATGAACAGGACAGGACTCGCGCAGATTTAAACCCAGCTGTACAGGCAGCGTGAACAATCTAGACTCAAAACTAACTGTGTGTCGAGATGAATGAAGTCTAATGCCTTACCTAATAATGACTGTTCATATTTATACATGTTCTTTACACTGGATATCAGTGTGCAAACCAAAGCTTTTAGACAATAATATCCTTCTGGAACATACAACCAAAAATAGGCACCTTTAGGTCATTATTCTTGTTTTTTTGTTTGTTTGTTTGTTTATCTGTTGCCCATAAGCTGAAACTGCTTTACATCTGCCTATTTATTAAGGGAAGACTCATGCTGTAAGTAAAAAAGTAGAGCAGCAATGGGTATTAAATGCCTATTGCTTTGGAGCACTATCTAGTTACCTATGCATCTGTTATTCCTGTCTGATGTCAAAACCCCAAAACTTTAAAGACTTTAGAAACATAAAAAACCGAAATGTTAATCTCATTGCTTAAAACATTTGGTGCTGACTAATAGCCTATCAAGGATCTACAAGGATCTACATACTGGGTTTTTAGGTGTTTTGCTCCCTGGGGGCTAAATAACACCCCACCAAGATCAAAAGTGCCTTTGAAATCCTACATTTAAAACAAGGCATAAATATGTTAGATCATCTAGGGCACAATAACAAGCATAAAGAGAAAAAAAAAAAAAAGCAGAATATTTCTCTCCTTCTGGTGCATCAGATCTAGTAATACACTGCTGAAATGTAAAGGAAACTTTGGAACAAAGTGATAGTAGCTTCTGTAAATCTTTCAATAGTGCAAGCCGAACTTGATCATTAACCCCAGGAATATTGCAGACAACCAATTATAGACAAGAAGGATAGAGTTCCATCTTAGAGGCGTAAATATTTTTATGCTGTATGATGCTATGTCATGTCATGTTCTGAGTGGATATCCTTTACTTTCACAATCAAAATAGGGATGACTATTAGATTTGGTATTTTTCTCTAGAATGAGGCTGTAGCTATCCAGGACAGGATTTATTATTCACCTTTCCATTTCAGCAGAATATTGGCCAAAGATTATAAAAACCTCCTCATTTAACCTCCTCTGTGAGATATCTTGGATAGCCAAGAGCTATACTTCTATGTCTCAGAAGTCTAACTCAAAGTGATATCCATTTTTTTTTTTTCCCCATAATAGATTATCTGTCAGGAAGCAGACTTTTATTCAAGACCCATCTCAGAAACAAGGAGCTTAAACCAGCATCTAACACACTCAAAGAAAACAACTGTAAGCAGAGAAGGCATTTGGATAGCAAGTTTTCTTTTCTTCTTTGAAAGCTGGGACATTGTTTAGCAGAGAGGGGAGAGGATGCTCAAGGGAGACCTCATCACTCTCTACAACTACCTGAGAACAGGTTGTAGCCACATGGGGTTTGGCCTCTTTTGCCAGGCAACCAGCAGCAGGACAAAAGGACATAGCCTCAAGCTGCACCAGGGAAGGTCCAGGCAGAATATCAAAAGGAATTTCTTCACTGAGATGGTTTTCAGACATTGGAACAAACATCACTGACAGATGGTGGACTCACCATCCCTGGAGGTGTTTGAGAGACAACTGGATGTTGACTTAGTGCTGTGATATAATTGACAAATATTGACAATCCGTCAGAGGTTGGACTAAATGATCTTGGAGATCTTTTCCAATCTTAGTGTGCCATGATTCTGTGATTCTAGTGTGGCAAGTTCCTAGGTTAGGAAGACCCATATCTCATTGGGAAATTATAAAAAAGGAGGATTACTCAATTTCTACCAATTACTGCATTTTGAGGAAAATGGGTTCCATTTTCCATGAATTCCATGAATTTATACATATATGTATATATGTACACATAGCTTAGAATACAGAAAAATATTGTTCTAAGCCTCTAAAATACCAGTTTTTTAACAGTGTATGATCTAATTAGTGTCCATCAAAATCCAGCAACATTTCAAAGTTTTTTGTTATACCTAAGTCACTTAAATAAGCTTTAGGACTGGTGTTCTAGTGCAAGCTCAGTAACATTCTCTAGAAGAACACAAGAAAAAAATAGCCATGTACTAACTTGTTTGTGGGTTTTGCTGTTGGTGAGTGGTAGCTGAGAGATATTATTCTGCTTTTATTTATCAGATATTGCAGTACTGACAGCCTTCTCTTGCTTTGACCAAATAGACCCAAACTGCAGGATTCTTTAGCCTTTACATTTTTAAACCCTTATGTCTTGAAAGATTAATATTATTTTCATAATCAAGTTCAGTTTTGCCTCTGGCATTATGTGATTTGATAAGTCAGCATTTAGTGTGTGACTTGAATTAATGATTAACACTATACAAAATATGTTGAATGTGTTAACTTTTCAGTCATTTTGGAATTAATGAAAATTAAGTCCTATTTGCTATAAATCAAAATTACCATACAAAAAACCAGCCATCTGGCTGTTTTTTCTTTTTTTTGTAGGGTTAACTATAGTTTTATGGAAAACTCTTCCCACAGTAGAAACATAACTGCTTAATGTGATAAGAAAGATTGTAAAATTGCATAGCAGTGACTTATAACAGTTTTCAAAATTACTTGTCCTTACCAAAGTCAAAACCATAATGTAATATACAGGATGCAATAAGAAATAATATTATTTGCTTTAAAGCATTTTTATACCTTTAATTTAATGTAATCTGTGTTATAGTCTTAATAAAATAGCAAAAGAAGTCTCTTAAATACAATAAAATGTTACCTTGTGTGTGCAAAAAGAAAACATTGATCAGCATAAGGCTTGCAGAATTAAAAAAAAACCCAAGCAAACAAAGACAAAACCCCACAACAACAAATTACCTAAGATATTTTAAGTACAGAAACTATTAATCTCAGTAAACTGAGATACTTGTAAGATTTTAATTTCCAGTTGTTCAAAGGTATTGATTGTATAAATTCTACTTGTTTTTCTGCTTGTTTCATATTTGTCACAATAAGCAAACATTGAATATTTGGCCTCATCTTCATGGTATGTCAAGCAAGGACACTGTCTTATAGACATGTCACAATGATGAATTCATTAAAACTTGAAAAGTGCTCATTTTATGCTAATGAACTCTACTGCCAAAGCTAAAAATAAATAATTTCAAAAATAGCCATTTAAAAACATTTAGAGTGGCAATTATTTAATTACAGGGCACCTTTAAAGAACTGAATAATAACTCAAGTGACTATAACTATTTATCCAATTATGCAACTTCAAAACAGCAGCTAAAAACAGCATTCATAGTGTAGAGCTTCAGGTGAAATAGATCAAGGCAGTTCCATGGAGTTAAGTTCAGTGACAACTGTTTATGATAATTATGCATTAATTTTTAATTGTTCAGTTGTTGTAACTGTGTTTGACTTTTGAGATGTCACTCAGCTTTCTGTTAAATTTAACATTAAAAATACCATGAAGGTGTCATGGACTAAGCTCTTAATATGTTCTTACACATAAAAGCCCTGACTGTAGCTTCAGAAAGGTCCCAGTAGGGTTGAAAGTGTAAGATGCATTAAATAAAATAAGTATAATGCCCAGATATTATGATAATCCAGTCTTAGTGGATTATTGATGGTGTTTTGCACTGTTAATTTTTATTTGGTGCAGAAAGGACCAAAATGAAGCCGCGCCGTGTCTTTAATTTAGGTCAGACTGAAAGAAAAAACTTGGTTATATCTAACTGCTTCAATCCAGCTTTTGTGATTGAAGACACCTGGTAACTGTCTTCCTAAATTCAGTAGGTTCTTCCCTTTTTGATCTGAATTTTTTCTGCAGAGTTTTTGTAGCAGTAGATATAACTTCCCCTATCAGAGTAGTCAGATTATTTACTCTTGAAACAAGACCCACTGGAATTAGAAAATAGGCTGACAAGATCTTAATGTCCTGAGGGACACAGTTGACAAGCAATGCTCTAAAACCACTCTGCATTTACAGACTTCACTGAGATGCCAAAAGCAAACCAAGAAAAAGACAAGAGTTTAAGTCTCTTTCATTTAAGAAACGGGAGGTAGAGATGTTCTCTTTTTATATAATATCCTGCCAAACAGCTTGGGTAGGTTTAGGCACACCTCAGCCCAGCATGATTCAGACATGTTTTCAGTGCTTAAGCACTTGACCCAGCCTTCTGACCTGGTCAGAAGATAAAAGTGCTGCAGGTGTTCTGTTCTAGTGAAATTGAGCTGCTGTGTAGCAGTAAATAGGAGATATGGCCAGAAGACAAAGAAGAAACCCTCATATATGGTGCCTACATTTCCACATTTATTGTGCTGTTTATTGCACAAAGTTTGACTATCAGCATTAAATACAATTTAATTTGATGGTTTTGCATTGCAGCAGTATTTTCCTCCAGTACAGAGCTATAAAAAACAGAGATGTCAAAAGGAAAAAGGCAGACAATAATATTCACAGGTTAAAGCTTAGACAACTGAGCCTTTTATGCAACTCCAAACAAACCAACATATTTCTACACAATGGAAATACAGCAATTGTTCTTAATATAAATAGGACCAAAACAAAGGGTATTGAAAATCTTGAAGTTGCTAGAAGAATCATTATAAATACCTAAATTACTTGAACTGATAGTAAATTTAAGGATTCCATTCTAGAGACAAAAGAGGATTTATGTTTCACACCTTTCAGTTGCTAAGCTCTAGATAGTACTACAAGAGATTCCTGACCTTCCAGTATCAAAAGGAAACTGAGTTAAACTGTCTGTGATAGAAACTAATAGTCCCTGAGACTCATTAGGGAACATCTGTTAAATAAATGTACTGAACTCAAAGCTTTTACTGCAGTTTTTAGAATGCATGTCAGAGAAGAATAGAGAAAGGGTATTTTGAGTGGTAGGAAATTTTGACTGTTGACATCCTGTGTTTTGGGGATGACTGCATTTTCTTGGGGTCAGCAAGCAAGTAGTGTAGAACTGATAATGTATGTACCTCTCAACAAGGGGTATTTTATTTTTAATAATTTCTAAAAAAAGTCTAAACATGAAACAGTTATTTAAGGTTTGCCATCTAGCTAGTGGACTCTTCTTTCAACCACACTACCTATACAGTTCATACAGCATCATAAAAATGAGATCCCAGGAACATCAATAGTATTAAATGTTTCCAGTACTATAGAAATGGGCTCAAGCTTATTTGCTCTGTTTTGGAGATTTGTATTTTGCTTTGTATTTTTTTCCCCATTGTCATCTCTTTTCAGCAATCCAAAATTGCTAAAGAATCTCCAACATCTAGATTTATTTGTAATATCTACCATCATAAATATTAATATATCTGGTCCTAGCCAGAGATTGCTGTAAATGTGAAAATATAACATCAAATTCTCATTAGCAAGTATAAAAACAAATGTATTAGCCTTGTGACCATTCTTTATCAGCGAATTTTGCCCAGCATTTTAATTGTTAGAAACCATGGATTATGGGCCAGATTTCAATACTGACCCTAGCATTTGTTTTACCTTGATTTGTCAAAAATATACAGTTACTATTTCTTTATTTTCTTTTCCTGAGTAATCCCAACAACTTCTGCTAAGAAAACATATTCTATTCTTTTCTCTCATTCTAATCAGTGGTGTTGTATACTGCTGAAAGATATATCTCTTGCTTTCTTAATGTCTTACGTCTTCAGTGCCATACTATACAATAGCTGTCTTCTACCACATCTCATGCAAACCTGTAAAACATGCCCTTTAATCTCTTCTCACATTGTGCTGTCACAGAGACTACAGATTTTCAGTTGACTGTAAAAATTCAGGTTCAAAGACACTTTTGATACAATGACCAGTTTTATGCAAAATACATAAAACTGCATCACAGCTGAATCCCAAGGTTTGTACTTATCACTAGTAGAACTTCAACAAAACTCCAACTGGTATACTTTTTAATTTAAAAATATAAAACTAAATCTACAGTCTAAACTAAACTAATTAAAATCTAAAACAGGTCTCAATGAAAAAAATCTTGATGTGGACAATAATGTTAAGGTTCAGTATGCAGTAGCTTTCTATTCCTTGCAAACTAATTTCAGGATAGGGATTATTGGCTTCCCTAAAACATGTAGGTAAAACATGTTCATTTTAACTGAATTTTCTCAGAGTTTTCTATGTCTATAAATGTTGAATTAAAAATAACACTTTTTCTGTGAATCTCGACTCGTCCACTGATTTCAGAGATAAAAAATTATTTTGATAAAGTTTGCAGTAAGAAATGGACCAATTTTATACAAGTATGAGAGTACTTTCTTTACAAACAGAGGGAGGAAAGAAGGAAGTTGCGGAAGGAAGGAAGGAAGTTGCGGAAGGAAGAAAGGAAGTTGCGGAAGGAAGGAAGGAAGTTGCGGAAGGAAGGAAGGAAGTTGCGGAAGGAAGTTGCGGAAGGAAGTTGCGGAAGGAAGTTGCAGAAGGAAGTTGCGGAAGTTGCGGAAGTTGCGGAAGTTGCGGAAGGAAGTGGTGGAAGGAAGAAAGGAAGAAAGGAAGAAAGGAAAGAAAGGAAAGAAAGAAAGGAAAGAAAGGAAAGGAAGGAAGGAAGGAAGGAAGGAAGGAAGGAAGGAAGGAAGGAAGGAAGGAAGGAAGGAAGGAAGGAAGGAAGGAAGGAAGGAAGGAAGGAAGGAAGGAAGGAAGGAAGGAAGGAAGGAAGGAAGGAAGGAAGGAAGGAAGGAAGGAAGGAAGGAAGGAAGGAAGGAAGGAAGGAAGGAAGGAAGGAAGGAAGGAAGGAAGGAAGGAAGGAAGGAAGGAAGGAAGGAAGGAAGTTGCGGAAGGAAGTTGCGGAAGGAAGTTGCGGAAGGAAGGAAGGAAGGAAGGAAGGAAGGAAGGAAGTTGCGGAAGGAAGTTGCGGAAGGAAGTTGCGGAAGGAAGTTGCGGAAGGAAGTTGCGGAAGGAAGGAAGGAAGTTGCGGAAGGAAGGAAGGAAGTTGCGGAAGGAAGTTGCGGAAGGAAGGAAGGAAGTTGCGGAAGGAAGGAAGGAAGGAAGGAAGGAAGTTGCGGAAGGAAGGAAGTTGCGGAAGGAAGGAAGGAAGGAAGTTGCGGAAGGAAGGAAGTTGCGGAAGGAAGGAAGTTGCGGAAGGAAGGAAGTTGCGGAAGGAAGTTGCGGAAGGAAGTTGCGGAAGGAAGTTGCGGAAGGAAGGAAGGAAGTTGCGGAAGGAAGGAAGGAAGGAAGGAAGGAAGTTGCGGAAGGAAGGAAGGAAGTTGCGGAAGGAAGGAAGGAAGGAAGGAAGGAAGGAAGTTGCGGAAGGAAGTTGCGGAAGGAAGTTGCGGAAGGAAGGAAGGAAGTTGCGGAAGGAAGTTGCGGAAGGAAGTTGCGGAAGGAAGTTGCGGAAGGAAGTTGCGGAAGGAAGTTGCGGAAGGAAGTTGCGGAAGGAAGGAAGGAAGTTGCGGAAGGAAGGAAGGAAGGAAGTTGCGGAAGGAAGGAAGTTGCGGAAGGAAGGAAGTTGCGGAAGGAAGGAAGTTGCGGAAGGAAGGAAGGAAGGAAGGAAGGAAGGAAGGAAGGAAGGAAGGAAGGAAGGAAGGAAGGAAGGAAGGAAGGAAGGAAGGAAGGAAGGAAGGAAGGAAGGAAGGAAGGAAGGAAGGAAGGAAGGAAGGAAGGAAGGAAGGAAGGAAGGAAGGAAGGAAGGAAGGAAGGAAGGAAGGAAGGAAGGAAGGAAGGAAGGAAGGAAGGAAGGAAGGAAGGAAGGAAGGAAGGAAGGAAGGAAGGAAGGAAGGAAGGAAGGAAGGAAGTTGCGGAAGGAAGGAAGGAAGGAAGGAAGGAAGGAAGGAAGGAAGGAAGGAAGGAAGGAAATTCCAAAGACCTTTATTTGACCTACGTGCTAGAAAAATGCTGAGACTGACCCTGTCAGTATTGATAACTATCTGGGATTCCCCAGATGTAACTTTTCTGTTGCAAGCTGACTCAGCTTTAAATGGAAACTGAAATGAGTTTTGAAGATCACAATAATGGCATTGAAGTCGGAGGGTATCTTAACCTAATGCCCAATATTTCATTCTTTAGAGCAAAGAAATAAAGAGGGATATGGTATCTTCTCTACTGTAACCATGTCCATATTCTTTAATCTGTATATAAAGAGAGTAATATGTAGTTATTTTTGTATGCTGTTTTATGATAATAATAAAAAGGTAATTAAAAAGAGAGTAAAAGTACTATGTCATTGTACCCATTAAATGCATGCTAATATCATAATCAGTTTCTTTCTATGTCATAAGGAAAAGTATGATTTTGCTCAGAATATAATAAACCTTATTTATTCTTCTTACTTTAAAAAGAGCAAAATCTTTAAATAAACTGCAGATCTCAAAATAACCCTCACTTCAAATGGCAATTACAACTAACTCTTCTGTTTCTTGTGTATCATCTATGACTAATGCCCTTCCCATAAACACATATTTCTATTCTGATTATCAGATTAAGTGAACTTTTGGTCCTGGAAATTGAAGAAAAACTCTGTTTTGGTCTTACTGATTATGATGACAATTCAAGGATTTTTTTTTTTTCACTTTTGGTAGAAAAGAATTCTTTGGAAATTGCTTAACTCTTCTTTTTTGAATTTAGAAAAAAATCTAATTTTTTAATGATAACTAGTTCAATACACAAATATAAATTAAATTATTTGCCTTTCTTCAGCCTTACTGTGATGATAATCCCAATAATTCTGTTTTCTAGAACTAATTAATATATCCTCCCTTATACTTAGATATTTGTAGTATAGAAATGAAATAAGATGAAAAGAATTGAAAAGAAAAGACATTATATTGAACACAATAGGCAGCAACCTAAAGGGAGATGGAAAACTATAAGACAGGGTAGACTCTTTGAGGGAAAAACTCTTATAAACTGAAGACTAATTTCCCCACTTATATTCCCCAAAACCCTTTCAGTATCTCAGTCATTCTCCTTCTCCTACCCTTAGAGTCTAAATCCTATTTTGATGATAAAATTTTTTGATGTTCCAAACACAATAACAAAATGTAACAGTGAAACTCTATTTTGTCTAGGTTCCTTAGAAGTCCTCAGTTCATTTTGCTTTCTATATTCACATACATTCTACTTTCATGTTCAACTGTGTTTCATATGTGTCTCCTTAAACATCTCTTTAGCACATCAAATTTCAGTGAAGATGTGAATTGACTTTTGGAAATAAAATAATTAAGATGGAAAGGAAGCTTTCCGTATTTTCACTCAGTATTTTTACTTGGTATATGCACTCCTTTTGCTTTTTCTTCAGAAATGTTAAAGATTCCATAGCTCAAACACGTGTGGGGAATTTTTTTAAATTTCTTGCTTTTACACTAACTGAAATCCATTATGTTTAAATGATCAATTTTGTGTCAAAACCACATAATCCTACAGTGCATTCTGGCTCTCGCTGTACTATGTGTGCATTTTATGGGCAAAAATAGAGTTTCATAGCTACTTTTACCTCCATTCAGAACATTCTTTAGTGTCTTGGTCTGCATGGTCTTGTATTTTCCCTAAAGACCTTGGACACTGTAACTAGACATGAAAATACAGAAGGACCTCATCTCCTTTAGA
Source organism: Vidua macroura (assembly GCF_024509145.1). Lineage (NCBI taxonomy): Eukaryota > Metazoa > Chordata > Aves > Passeriformes > Viduidae > Vidua > Vidua macroura. The sequence goes on along the minus strand of NC_071572.1, from coordinate 43,369,345 downwards.
ACTGAATCACCAAAAATAAAAAATAAACACAAGCCCTGAGGATGATAAGAAATATTTTCTGGCGTGAAAGAATTAAATGATCCTTTCAAAATCTTCTCATTTTTGTTTTTATCTCACAATGTCTGATTTCTGTACAAATATAGGGAAAATTGGAATAAAATGATAATAATATCTTTAGGAAAAGGCCCTAAAACAGCCTTTCATGTCTAATTAGTTATATTCTCTATTAAAATCTGTAATGGATTTGTGCAACCTGAACAGAGAAATTGCAAAATTCAGGAATAAGTGTATCTACCTAAATTAATTTGAGCCAAGGTAATTCTTACTCCTTTGAACACTTGACAGCATTGTGTGATTCCTTCTTAATTAGCAGCTCAGCCTTGATAGTGAAGATAGATAAGAAATTATAGTGAAAGACAAAAGCTGCCATTTATTCTGATTATATGTTAGTCATTGCTGTTTCCACTGTAAGTCTGTTTAGCCTAGTGGTTTTTTGTAACTGTTTTGTTGAAGTAAACACTGCTGAAAAAAAATAATAATTGAAGAATAAATAGCTGAAAGAACATTGATGACCAATGTTTCAAAGTCTCTAAAATAAAGAGAATCTAAGCAACATGCAGCACTGGAGATGGGGTTCTAAAGTGGGAGAAAATTCATATCCCAGTATGCATGAATGCTAGCCCTTTCTTTCCAGGCCTGCTGGAAAATCGTCCTCCTTGCAGGAATATTTGCAAATGAATTCACTCTGTCTTTGAAAGATACACTTTATCAGCCCATGAATGATGAGCAAATTATTTGGTAGCTGGAATAAAAAATGTCTCAAACATAGCTGAAGACTCCACAAAGGTGGTGTTAAAATGAAAAAGAAACAGTTTGTAAAAAAATAAACCATAAAATGACAGAAGTCCTCTAAAAATCTAGTGGTTTAAATTCCTTCAACAATTATGTCATTTGTCTGAAATTAATCAGAGAAACAGGGGTGTTGAAGCCAATTCAGGATTTTAATTGAGATTTTTCAGCTAATATCTATATGCCACAAATATAGATCTAAGATTATGCTTTCTTACTTCTTCAGTTTAGAAGAAAGTCCATAAACTGTCTTTCTGATCATTTTCATAGAATTTTTAAGCCTTTCCTAGCATGAATATCTCTCATAATTTTTATTTCATAAGAATTTGTTCACATATCCTAAATTTTTTTTAAGTTCAAGTAAAGTATCTGCATCTTATGTTGTTTTCCAGATTTATAGATATGAGATATTGCTAACTAATAGCACTAGATGTAATGGAAAATAGGTAAATTAGCTCTCAAAGATGGTCAAACTTAAACCTAAAAATGCTTGTGACTTTAAAGTTCCATATTACAGCCTCATATTTCAAGTTGAAACAAATTTGTAACCCTCTGAACATTCAGAAATCTATTTAATTTAGTAACTTAACTCTATTTAATTGTTAGTCCACTTTATTACCTCAAAAAAATTTGTACAAGATTTCCTCTGGTAAAAGAGATATGTTTAATGCAGTTAGGGTATATTTTCAGCTTGATTAAAACATCTCATAATCCTTAAAACAAATTAGTCTAGAGTACCTAAAGTTCCGCCTCTGGATATTCCCAATAAGCCTTCAATTGCTTTACATCTGGGGCAAGGCTGTTACAAAGCTTTTATGTTTGAAATGTAAATTAAGCAGAATTTCAGAGTCAATGTCCAAAGTAGTTGTTAATGTTCTGCCTCCTGCAAATGTTGAAGTACTTGACAAACCTAAGTTTTTCACAGAAACATTAAGTCATACACCTGGAGCTTGATTTTGTACAAGGCTACATACACTGGAATGGTGAGTGACCTTTGAAAGTGGTCTGCTACCTTATTTTTGAAGTTATTTGGGCATAAAAAAAAAACCAAAAAAAAAACCAAAAAAAAAAAACTGCTGTGATTTAAATTTAAGCTTCTTGCTCCTGAGGTTATTTATACATTTAATCATAGGATCATGAAAACACGGCAGGATAGGATTACGGAAGGTCAGCCATTTTCTGTCAGGATGAACTCTAATAAAGCCATTCTTGACAGGTATTTACTGAAGATGTATTTAAAAACCTTGAGTTATGTAAATTCATCAGCTATGTAGGCAATGTATAATTTGGAAATAGTTCCAATTTGTGCCAATGTACTGGAAATAGTGTCAGTGTACTTGAGCTTATGGACCTCAGTTGACCTGATCTGAGTTTCTGATGTCTCTTCTGGAATGCAGTTCTTTTAGGAGGAGAGAAAATAAGCCTCTCCCTATGAAGCCTGCATGACAATGGTTCAAAAATAATTTCCCTACAGAAACCTCTCTTGTATACACTGATCATGTCAAGTCATCTTCTTCCAAGCCGTGATTGATTGCTGGCACTTTGGTATCTTAGAAGCATAAATGTTGTATATGTGAGACAACCAAAATAATATAATAAAGTTTGTCACCTTATAAAGAACATAGCCTTAAAAGAACAATCCTTCTAGAATTGCAAAGTGTTTCAGCTAAAAGAAGGCCCCAGAGGGCTAAGAGACCAGAACATCTCTTGTAAATTGTTTTGAGCTACTCCAAACTGAGTCTAGGGAGAAGGGATGAAGTGATTCTTCCTATCTATCTAACAGGACATGGAAGGACAGCTTCCCACTGGGGGATTTCTTTGCCTCTTTAATCATTACACAAATTTAAACTCTCCCTTCCCACTTGGTAAAATCTTCCACAGTCATGCCATGAGCAGGAATAAACAAGGGTGATGCACACCATGCACACCATGCACACCATGCATTGATGGATCAACCTCTGAACAAATAGGTACAACCAACTTAATGGTACCGAGATTATACACTAAGCAGTGTGTCACAGACAATACCAATATGGGTCTTCTAGAAGGGAAACAGGGACTTCTTCCTGAAGCATGTTATTAGAATAGCAACATGTAACCACTATAATTTAATACTCATTATTCTATCAAGTTGGGTTATTTTTGTCATTTAAACCCAGTATTATGACACCTAGTTTATTATCACCTTCTGTGGTTGAAAAACTAGAATGTATATTAAAACTCTTAACTTTTTTTTTTTCCACTTCGGTCACATTTTCCCTAAACTCTATTACTCCAGCTCTATCCAACTGTAAGTCCTGATAAGAGTTGTGTTATAAACATTTCAGCTTAAAGAGAGGCATCACTGCAGTATGGACTGAAGAAAATTAGGTCCCCTGTGTCTTTGTCTCTTGATTATCCATACGGCTTAATTTTTAATTTACTCACAAGCTCTCTTCTTACAGAAAATTCTAGTTCCCTCTAAGACAAGCTTGGATGTAATTCTGCTGTATAGTTCATACCAGAGGCTACTTCTAAAAGCAAACTTTAAAGACTACATGATACTGACTTTTGCCTGCAGTAGATAATGCCACACTTAGTAAATTATGCACCCTGTAACATCCCTGTTAACACTCTCATGTCATACCATGGGACACATTACATAGACTTTGAATTTAATGCTGTAAAGACACTATTTCATTTAACTAAATTAAGTTCCTCACATTGTTTGAGAAGCTTTTTACTGAGTCCAAGTCCCATTATGCACATGCAAGAGAAACAGTAATTTGGCCCTAGGGCTACAAAGACACAACACGAAGGCAAAAGTGGACCTAGCCAAGTTCTAGGCAGTGCAAATACCATCACTCTGCTGTTGAGAGTTGGTCTCTCCAGAAAAATACAGTCATGAGCCATCCTGCAGCATTAAACTTCGAAGCAAGAAGCTGCTCCCTGGAGATTTCTTCAGTAGCATAGATGAATCTAGTAGATCTAGGATGTCTGCACTTACATTGCATGTATTTCAACTATTCTGTGGAATTCCTAGATGACTATAATAGTTTGCACATAATAATGATAATCATTTACACAACATAATTGTATATACCAATAGTAGTGGGGCTTTTGGACTGTAGGGTTATTTTTTTCCTAATAGATAGGGTCTAATTTCATCATAAAACAATCAACAAAAGACTGTCATAACTTTTATTTCTAACCTTGATGTAAGCATCTTCAAAATTTGTGGAGTATTCATTAGGCTTTCCATAGGTCAGTCGTGCCTTCTACTTCATGATAAAGTGAAGCAGAAACTGTTACCCAGCAAATAACCCCTCAACTTGACACTACTCTAACTTCACAAACAGAAAAATGAAAGAATAATGAATCTGACTAAATTTCAGGACAAAATTCCTTGATTTTTACAGTTTGCCAGTAAACTTTTGTGTGATTTTACCTCTTGAGAATATCTGGTCAGTATTCCTCCCATGTGTCTACCCAGAGCAAAAGAACCTCAGTTTAGGCCCATACATGAAGTGTCCAGGGCATTATAGAAGGTGATAATATCTCTTTGGAAATATCTTTAAGATGCCATTGATGTAGTTTCTCCTAGATAAAAAGATGCACCAAAAAAAATTTGGTTACAGTATTTGCAACATCTGTTTATACTGTTTCTTATGTGTAGCATAATAAAACTGAAGACAGTCTATTTCAAACAGGTATTGCTCTACCTTTTTCATAAGTATTACACTTATTAGTACATCAGCATTCAAAATATTACAATTGGAAAAGTTATTTTATTTTTATCCTTATACTAACTTGCATGATCTTATTCTGTTTTTATCACAGTTTCCAGTACTGTGATCTCTTTAGGTTTATATGGAAAATGTTTGAATAAATTAAAGATCACAGTCTATTGTATTCCAAGAAGAAAGGTCAATGGGCTTTCCAAAGCTAAGATATCAGAAAGGATATATTTAGGATAATGAGGAATTTCTGCCACAGCTCATATTTATTGAAATTTGCATTTAAAGCCTGATGCTGAAAGTCATATGCACACTAATAATCTTTATTTTGGGTGTTATCCATTAGCTTCAATATCAATGGATACTGAAGCTTTAGTATTATTCATCTCTATAACGATTAAGAAATCAGCTTTATGAACCTAAAGGTAAGTCACAGAAAATATCACTACTTCCTGGCCAGAGGTACTCAGCCAGCTGCATATGAAGATTTTTTGAGGTGTGATTCAGAACTACGAGGCAGCTTCAAACACACTGAGATGTCTGTGATCTAGGTGTCTTGCTGTGCCAGATGCTTAAATATCCATTGGAGACAATAGAGAACTAGTCAGTGGGTGGATGGAGTCATTCAAAGTTAGAGAACTACCCAGTAGACCAAATCCATGTATTTATTTCAGAACTAAATGAACAGCTCTCTAGCCTTCATTTGATTGTAGTTACAAACCAAATAGAATATGAAGAACAATAGCGGTTTTAAGAGAAGATAAGAGGTACCTAGTAAATTTTCCTTAATGATCATGGAATAAAATAACATGTCCTATTTCTACATGAATTTGACATTCTTCTTTTGCTGCCAATATTCATATCAAATATCTTCAGCATAACTGAAAAGTTTTTGCAAACAAATACCTCTTTGCTGCGCTTACTATTTAGGAAAGAAACCAGACAGAAGTAAAATATGTTCAACCTTGGATCTATGCTACACATTCAATATTAATCTTATTTAGCTTTGAAAATGTAATAAAGCAAAATGTTCATGGGTGTCTCTTCCAAGGGTAGTTACGCTGCCATCATAATTTATATTTCCTTATTTATCTAGACTGTGGTTCCTTGCATAACATTTTAACCTTTAGTGTGGTTTTGCATAACTCTCACATAGTGCCAGCAAAGTCAGTGAAAATTTTTATTCTTTAGTACTCCATGTCACAGACCAGGCAATATCTCAGGAATTTCCTGTTCTTGCTGCATCAGGTCCTTCATCACTATTAGTGCACATGTGTTTCAGGAAGTCCCCAGAGGGCATGTGAGTGAAGAACTGGAAAATATCAAAAATACTGCTAAAAAGTGAAATTCGGCTTGTTTATATAAGAGAGGAACTTTCAATTAGAATAAAACTTTAAAGGTTGAGTGTTATGAAAGGTGAAGGACTTCCTGGTCACTGGGTATTTCTGACCTTAATCCTTTTTTTAATGGGTACAATACAAGACAGGAAGACTAAAGATAGTGGAATCCTAATGCTGCAATAAAGAGAGAAAAATTAAAAAAAAAAAAAATTTTAGTAAGTTTTGGCAAAGGGGGATGCTCTTAAATATATACAAGATGTATTTTTTTTAGATGCTTTCCTGAAAAAAATACCTCAGTTAGAAGTTAGTGTAATTTCAATAGTGACAAATATTTGCATGGCTTGCTCTTAGATTTTTTTTTCTTTTTTTCCCCCCCACAGACATCAATGATTAATACCTAGATAAGTTCAAGGAAATAATTGTTTTGTGTGCTATCATTTTTATTGGTTTGGGCATTTTTTTGTTTGTTTTGTTCATTGAGTGGTTTTGTTATTTCCCCTCTACCCACCACAAATATTTTGATAATCATAGAGGAATATGACTGTTCATGACATAGCTCTGAATGAACTCCTGTATAAAGGGAGTATATAATTTCTCGTCCTTAGCAAGGAGATACAGCTGTGGTACTGACACAGGTAATTAGCTGCTTCTTACAGCTGGTACAAGGTACATTCACTGATGTCTGGCTGCTCTGTGCTACATGAACAGACAGCTCCTATTTGAACGAGACAGAAATATTAATATACAAAATATACAGTCTAGAAGTCTATCCATGTTTAACAGTGCAAATAGCTTTGTGTTTAAATGGTTATCATAAGATCTGAGAAGCTGGAAGTGTTTTTCAGAGTGGTTCATGTTGAATTTGTCATATAAGCAGGTAAAACTGATGTCTTTTAAATTATTGAATAAAAATGGTTCAACATTTTTTTAATCTGTAGAATGTAAATAAAAACATTGCTGGCAGTTAAATGTAGTGTTTGCATTATACTTTTTATGTGTTGTAGCAGCTGTGAAAGATCTGTGTGGTAAATGTTAAAAATCTGAAATTTGGCAGGGACATTCATTGACCTGTAAAAACCTGTTTGCATTTGGTCAAGAGATTTTGAAGCAATCCTCTGTATATGACAGTTGTATTTTCATGGGCAACTGAAAAATTACAAATGTAATGACCCATCATTTTATCTCCCTTATGCCACTGTATGAATACTCTTAGTGGAAGTTTTCAGTTTGTGATTGTCCTGCCCCTATCAAACTGGAACAGGAAAAGAAAACCATGTTAAGATAGAGGAATGTATAAGTTGTTTTCCAGATGGGAGAGAGACATGATGAAATGTTTCAAATGAGTGCTGTTATCCCAGAGTTAGCAGGGCATTTATTATGTCATGACTGCCTTGATACAGCAATCATTTGATATGGCAATCAGAAGGTAATTTCTCATGCTGTGAATGTGGTATGGAAAATAAAAGAGCTTTCTCTGATGAAAGAAGCAGACTTGTGTCAGGCAGGACTGGAAATCCATCTACACATTGTCCTGAGCAAATCAGGAGCATTCAGGGATATATACAGAAGGATTTATACAGTCATAGTAGTGTCTATTGCAAAAGTATGATTCATAAATATATTGCACCATTTCAGAAAGGCAATAGCACATCACTGTTTTATTCAGCTAAACCAGTACCTTCCATGAAAAAAACTTCAATATGGTTTGATTTATTGGTTTTGTTGGTTCTTTTTTCCTAATTTAATTATATTCTATGAAATTAGCAAACAAGTAATATCATTCTATAAACTAAAGTACAGCATGCAAAGGAGAGAAGTAATTATACTGTGGATGTTATTCTGCAATCATATTAAGTCTTTTAGTGGGCAGACAAGTGCTCTGGGTCCATGTGCAATTGAACGTATTTGCTGTTTTATTCCATACAATGGAATGTACTTCATTTCATAAAATATTGCCTGCAGTTTCTTCAAATAACAGAACAGTAGAACCATAGTAAAGAGTAATAGAGAATTAGAAGTGCTGCTAATAAAATACAGTCTAATATCAAAATTTTCCTATTAAAAATAGAACTTTTAAAAAGGAAAGAGTTTCCTTGGTTTTCTTATTACAGGACTGGAATATATAATTTTGTGGTCTATGTACACTTTGTTCTGACTTGATTTTGTGCCTCTCAAATTACATTGTTGGTTATGGATAAAATTTCAGCTGCCTCCACAAAGTTCTTATTAAAATCTGTGTCAATGAGAACTGCCATGTGTTTCATTGTACTTCATACTTCATATTTATATGATTATAAGAACACTTGAGCAGAGCCTGCACAGGTGATTTTTAATCTCTAACTATCATTATGTACTTCCCAGGCCAATCCACTAGACAGCCAATGAAATTTTTGTTCAGTGGAAAGGAGATTTTAATAATCTAATTGCATTCAGACTTATACCTCTGCATTATTATTCAGTGAGGTACAGGACAAAATGACAGAACATCCTGCTAACAAATGATATCCCTCACTCTGAGTAGTGGTATACTTGTATTTAAAATCTAAGCTTTCACAGTTCTTGCAAGAAGAATATATTTCTACAGAACAACCAGCTTTTATTATGTCTAAATCTTTATGTCGATGTCATTTTAGTACAGCTATTCTACATCCAGTCTTCAATTCTTATTTTTCTGTAAGAGAAGTGTTGTCTGAAAAATGTTAGGAATATTTTAGAAGTGAACCCCAGTTCCAAATATCTTCAAAAACATGTATTTGATTGTTGTATATACAATAGATACAATGCAGAAATATATAATAAAGAAAGATAGATGCATAAAAAGAGGTATAAGATGTCATTGATATCCACATGAGGCTAAAAACCTGGGATGCTGGAAGAATGTTGGGATGCAATGGAAGCTCCAAGAAAGAATGCTTTTGAAGGCATATTTCTTTTTGTTTCTCTTTCCATTCTTGTCTATACATTTTTGAGTACTGACAGTTGCCTATGAGTGCTAAGTAAACACTGAGGAAACTGAAGGAGGGTGGAATTACTTAAAAATCCTAAATGCTGAGTTGATGTTTGCTAGATAAACAACTTTGTATAGAAGGGTACTTGAACAGGAATTGCTTTCTCAAAATTATACTGCTTGCATTTGATTTACAATAATATTCAGAAATAGTCCTCTAAAAATACAAATTTCAAAGATGCTGTCATTTGTTTCAGTAGTACTACAACTGAGCTAAGAAAGGAAAATATTTTATCTAAGTTTGTGTCATGAGAGCACATTCTTCTTGTTTTATCACTTGCCCAAAGTTAGACAGAACTACAAATTCAGCAGTTTGTTTATAGGCAAAATCAGACAACATGAAGAAGACATGGGACCATCCTTTTGTAAAACAGTTTCCATTCACTCAGGGCTCTGAGGTTCACTTACTGTATGGAAATTTGCTGTATGGGTTTAGCCTGAAACTGGAGATGGAATTGTGCACTGAGCTTTAACAGGTAACTTGCAAGTTATCTGATGTGGGCAATTGCCCAGTTGGCACCAAACCACAAATCCATTTCCAGAAGAACCTGCAAGCTCATTTTCAGCCATTAAATAAGATGGAGCTCATGGTGAAAGAGGCCCCTGCATGTCTGATTTTCTGTCATATGTCCAAACTTCACTCTGATTCAGTCAAAAAAATTTTAAAATCCTGTAACATAATATCACCGCTGTATCATTGGATTATTGTACAGGCTGTACAGTCATGTGGGTGATTACGAAGGAGCTGCATTTCATTACTTTATGCCTTTGATTTTCAGTGAGCCATTATGAGTCATTAAGTGATCAGAGTCATTTATGCAGAACTGCAGCTTCTACACTCCTCATCTCACTGTCTGTTTTTGCACATGGGATATGTTTCCATACTTGTGTTAAACATATATATATATATATATATATATATAAACACTTTAAACTAACCCATTGTGAATATAATAATATAGATTAATACAGAGTTTGTAATTACAAGGAATTTCAATTCATGAGAAACAGGGGATAGTAAAAATTCTCTCTTGTTGTGCATTTACAACTGATGACAGGGAATTGGTATTTTTGACATGATTACCTGAACACTTTCCTTTACAGATGATGCTAATGAATATAACATAACTCAGCCCTCCATTTGGATTTTACATAGTCCTCTAAGTGTCCTTGAGCATGAGAGTGAATCCTGGCTCTGAGTGAAAGTCAGGGAAGGCAGTCAATCTTATAAATGCTCAGCACTTTATGCAGATCTTTGCAGAACTGAGGCAAAAATGAATAGAGTATTGACAATAAAATTGTTTTGTTTCAAATGCACTTAGTCATGGCACCCTAAGGAGAACTAACAGAATCTTTTCCTCAAAACAGACAAATATGTGAATATATGTATATTCATATATATGTATGTTTGTAAACTTTTGTAAAGCTGATGTTTAGAACAGTGCTAAAACATCTTTTGGAAAATCAATACATGAAAAATACAAGAGTTCATAATACTTTCATCAAATGGTAGAGGTGAAAAAAAAGTCTTGAATTTAGACCTTGAAATGTGTAAATAATTTACATAAACTTTTTTTCCTAAGTAAAATGAACTAAATTCATTATGCTGTTGTTTTAATTACCAAATAAAAAGTATTTCAACAACTAGGTGATGACCAGAAATTTATCTGTGAAGCAAATATAAGGCTAGTTTTTTTCAAAACAGAATTAAGGGTAAATTATTTTTTCTAGACATGATCTGTTCTATTTCATCCTGGCAAAAAAAAAAAAAAAAACAAAAAAAAAACAAAAAAAAAAAAAACAAAAAAAAAACAAAACAAAAAAAAAAAAACCCCTTTGCTAAGCTCCACAGTTCCTTCTGAATCAACATTTACATCTTACGTTTCAACAGAGAATGGAAAGCAGTGTTCTAGACTCACACATTTCCCTGTCCTGTTTTTATGAGAAGGTCAGAATCAAAACTGGAACAGGGCAAAGACAATATAAAGAAGAAGACAATCTGTTGTGATTTGAATAGTAGTAGATGTTTTATTTGAAATATATAAGCCTTTAAGCACAGGATATAACATTGAAATGTTGCTTCAAGGTTCATTCCTATTGACTATCCTTGCAGTCTAAGACATTTCCTTTTTTTAAAAAATAAAGGAAATTTTATACATCAAAGTGAAGGTGACTGCTTACCAAGACAACTTTCTGGCTGCATTGTTAATGCAAGAGGAAATAGGATCTGTGCTCGGGATCCAGGACCCATCCTGCTGGTAATATAAAGGCTTATCACTGTAAGTGTGGGGCTGGGACACAAACAAATGAGGTTTATTTTGTCAGGCTGGCCTCTTGCTCTGTCTTGCACAAGGCTATTTTTATCTCCTTCCATCAGCTCTTAATCTTAGCAAAACACTAGCAAAAAACCTTCATCAGCATTGGGGGACGGTATTTTATGCGTAAAGAATTTAATCCCAAAACATCTAATCCAATACATTCTTCTGCCATCCTTATGCATTGTTGGAAATAGAGAAGCAATATACCATCAATAATAATTATAATGGTTAAGCTTTATTGGAACAGTACCAGAATTTCCAGATGATCTTTAGTTTCTAAACAGCCCTACTGATTTCCCAGTGTACTGAAATAACATTTGTGCATGATTTATGTGCCAGATCTTCAGCTGGTCTAAAACAGTGCAATTTTACTAAATCCAGTGAATGTATGTCGTTGTACAACAGAGGACCTGAACAGTGTCCTGTTCTTCAAAAAGAGCCCCAATGGATTACTGAGTTTTAATAAAATCAATGGAACTACTTGCAGAACAAGGTGAACTGTGGGGGGTATCAGCTGATCCATGAAACCATAAAGTTCCTTAACAATTAATAAAAATATACTTGTCTTACAAACACTCTACAGATTCTCAATGCAAATATCCATATGATTGCTTTTTTATAGTATTTAGATTAATGTTATTTTAAATGAGAGGAACCTTTGAATATCACTTGAGGATGCAATTTAAAAAATATTGCTGAGAGAAAAAATAAAAATTATTCTTTTTCCGGTGTTTATTTTCAGAGAGTTTCACAGCACCAATCAGACACTGAACCTGACTTACTTTAACCTATGACATTAATGCAAAAAAGATGAAAAATATTGGCCACAAAATAAAATTTAAAACTCCTCACTAAACAGCACCCTGCCGTAAGTAAGTGAATATACTCCTAGAGCATAATATTAACCCCTCAAATAGAATAATTAATCACAGAATCATAGAATGGTTTGGGTTGGAAGTGACCTTAAAGATCATCTACCTCCAACCCCCTCTCCCATGCCAATGATAGAGACACCTTCCACTAAATCAGGCTGCTCAAAGACACATCCTACTTGGCCTTGAACACTTACACGGATGAAACATCCACAGCTTCTCTGGGCAACCTGTCTCAGTGCCTCACCTCTCAGTAAATATCTTCTTAAAACATAATCTAAACCTATTGCTTTCTGTTTAAAGACATGCCTACTTGTCATATCACTACATGCCCTGTAAAAAGTCCCTCTCCAGCTTTCTTGTAGGCTCCCTTCAGGAACAGGCAGACTGATAGAAGGTCTATCTGGAGTCTTTACCATGCTGAACAACCTCACCCCTCTCAATCTCAATTCATAGGAGAGGTGGCTCTGCCCTGTGATCATCTCCATGTCCCTTCTCTGGGTACACTCCAGCAGGTCCATCTTTCCTAAGTTGTGGTCCCTAGAGCTGGATGCAGCACTCCAGGTGACGTGTAACAAGAACAGAGGGGGAAAATCACCTCCTTCCACCTGCTGACTATGTTTCACACACTTTACAGACACAGATTGGAAAAAATCATCATAACATACATGTTATTTTCATAACATACATGCAACAAATTTTGGGTTATGACACATTTTTTTAATTCCCAGTATTTTATTTATTTGAATGCTTTCCTGTGGCTCATGAGAGTCAATATGTGTTGACTTTGGCAAGAACATGAAAGTCACCAAGATAAGACTATGTAAATCATTGTTGTTCTGACTTGGATCTAGAAAAAAAAGCTTTTGAAGCCACTGTATGTTACTCAGTGCTGTCATTTATCTGTAGGGTTTCATAGTTCAGAAGTAAGACCATATGAACATTTCCAGACCATTTCAACCATTTCAATACAAACTAGTTCACAGATGAACAATAACTTTTTTAACTGCTGCATCTGAATCTGTGAGAATACATTTGTCCAGCTCTTAGAAGATCATGAATCAAGCCCATGTTATTGAGTAAAGGAGGAAAGTCACCACTTTAAAGCCCACAGTGTTTTGAAAATCTGTAGTATAATACAGTAAATTTTACCTTCAATTAACTATTAGTTCTAGTGTGGTTTATTGTCACTCAAGGTCAATACTTTAATTTTAAATTAATTAATTATAATTTCACCTCATAAATAGTTATAACCTAATTATTCTTTGATTGTGTATTACTGTTATGTTCCTTAATAAGGCAGTTGACCTGAAGTCTTTAAGTAAAGTTGAATTTAACTGATTTTTTAATGAATTCTGCTTTAAAAGATTATGACAACAAGAGCTAATAAATGGTAAGTTAAAAAGTGAGGTAAGATAGGCTTATCTATGCCTCAAAATATACTTTTGTATCACAGGACAGAAGTTGTAATTCAGGTGTTTAAAATACAGCTTAAGTGTAAGTCTTGCATGGGTATGTAATAGCCCAATGAGAACATCTCTACAGAAAGCTGAAGGATGAATGGGTACAGATGTGATTGTCCTGGAACATGTGTCTGTACTACACCTTGGATGATTAGTGATAAAAAATGCAGATATATACCAGCCTAAAATCCATTATCCATGTTGAACTTGTTTGGAGGAACTTTTTTTACCACACCTCTCTCTGTCAAGATTTAATTTGAGTTAAAAATGCCTTGGGGAAATAGACTCCTTTTTTTCAGAGGGTTGGTCTATCAGAGTTCTAATTTGTAATTTTCCTTTTGAGACTGTCAGAGGCCCTCTTTGCAACTCAAAAGTTTAATTACTACATTTGCAAGGGTCATCATTCAGTCACTGAAGGGAAGATGAATAGTGCAGCACTATTAAATAAAGGACACTTTCTAGAGCTATTTTTAAAAGCAGTTATGACAAAAGTACCACTGTTCTTTGGGACGATACCTTGATGTCTCATCTAAATTTCTACTGTCACTTAGAATAAAATGACCTTCTGTCTATTCCATGGACTTATCTTTTAAAATGTTCCATAGTTCACAGCTATTGCTAATGTCAGCTTTGCTGGTATCTGAAAGTTTATAAAAATAAATTAAATTGGGAATTTCTTATTGGTTTTACTATATTCAGCTAATTGGAGGATAGAAATAGACTCTTCAAAGACTCATTCTTACATAGAGCCAAATCAAACATGATTTGCTGGGCAGGTTCAAAACCTTTTTCTGCTTTCACTCTGTGGACATTTAGATGTTCAAATAGAACAAACACTAGTACACATACAATGGACTGTATTTCACCTCAAATATTTATCAGAAGTTCTCTTCTGGTGCTCTTCTCTTCTATCAGAAGTTCTCTTCCCTAACCCCTCTCCCCCCCATCTCCTGGTGATTCACTGTGATCACTCCTCTAGGTAGTCTGTGAGAAACCAAATTTTTAATTTTCATGTCTCTCACTCTCTCTCTCCTTCTTTTAACACCATTCTATTTCTCAATATTTTTAAAGACTGCTCTTGAATAATGATATAATCTGCATTTAATGAATATCACAGTGTAGTGATATTCATTACTTCTCCTACTTCTCTTAGTGTAGGACTACTTTAATTAGCGCAGTTGTAACATCTTGGAGGTTTGCAAAAAAAAAAAACACCCCAACACTTAATCATATTGGAAATCCAACTGGTCATTTTAATGATGGAAAGAATCTTAAATTCTATCTGAACAATCACAGTCAAAGCATATATCTCTTAACTGTAATTTCATGCTTCATGGTTTTAAGCATACTCTGACATAGCCAATACCTACAGTGAGTGCTAATAGGTTATTCTGTTTGATTATATTTTCCCTGTGAATATCAGTGAAATTTTATGGTTCGGTTTAGCTTGATCCATAAGTTACTGTAAACAAATCTATAACTTCATTACTAATATAATATCACATAATATAGACCCTAATTTAAAGCTGAACATAGCATACATATTTGAAAATTTGATTAGTTACTTCACTGCTTGCACTCTAGTATTTTTAACAAAAACACAATTGTTGTATTTCACTGAAATTTGTTTAGGCTTCCTGTACAAGGAGACTTAGCTAGAAATACAAAGAGTTTCTGTTCCAGTTAAAATATATGAACAAAAAAACAACCAACCAAACAAAAACCAAACAATCTTAAACCCATAGAATGCAAAATCCCTTTGTAATTATGAAAGGCAGAGACTAGAAGTCAATCAAAAGACCAAGGTTTTATTAGGTATTTGATAAAATTCAGCGTTTCACAAGCATTGGAGAGTGTATGTCAAGTAAAGGTAAAGATAAAATACCTGTTCGTAATGTATCTAGTTTGGCATTTGTGTATAAGTCCAATGAGATGGAGCTGTCTTAAAAAGGGAGTTGGAAAGGTTGGTCATTTTAGAGAGTCTGTTTGTTTACCTATTTTAGGTTCAAATCAATGATAGCCATATTATACTTACTGCATCTCACATTCTCCCATTCCAAAACTTAATTCTTCTGCAGGTGGGAGCATGGGAAGAACTTAATGATCTATCATTGGTAGAAAGGACCGAAAGAGCCACAAGAGACTAAGCTGACATCCAAAATTATGTTTGTTTTGTTTGTTTTTTTAACAAATAATGAAAATAAAATCGAGTAATTGAAATAAAAATGCTGCACCTGCTTTTATTCACCTTTGAGAGATACCTGGAGAAACTGTAGAAATCACTTAAGATTCTTTCTGTAATTTATCACATTTCCTTAGCAATGTACTTGGAGAAGAATTGAAATTATAAACTTTTAAAGACTCCAGCTACAAGTTTGTAGAGGCAGAGTTAGATACAGAGAAGGGAATTCTTCAGAGTATTTTGTGTCTTTAATTGCTTCTGTGGAAATCTACATTGTTCTTCAGGCTGTCATCGCCTGCAAGACATTTTCTCTCCAAATAATATATAATTTAGTGAAGTACTAAGTCAGAGGTGCTTTGTGATCCATACTTGATATGAACATGGCAAGGGAGCTTTGGAATTCAGTTTGTATAATATCCTACAATATTTGTAGTGAAAGATGCGCATGATATGCGTCCTGTTGAATTATAGGTCACACATATCATCAAGAGCTAACATCTTCATATCTTCCTTCACTTAAAATTTGGAGACATTTAAGTCAATTAAATCACAAAATGATAATACTAAACCAGGTCTTCTCCAAGCACTACCAAGGCTCATCAAAACTAAACTGAAAGCAGGTGAGTTAAAAAAATGCTGCCATACGCTGTCTCAGGAATCAGTGAAGAACAGACACTGAAGATGAGCTGCAATTAGATGCAAACAATACAACAGGAAACAAAGTTTGAGGTTAATAGATTTTATTTCAAGGGATCCACAGGACTAAATAAAAGAAAAACAAGGAAGTTCCACTGGATTCTGATCACCTACATTACATTATTGCAAGCTGTCTGATTCTATTTCTGTCTGTCCTTATCCAGAAGGCTGCATCAAATACACTGTCACTACCACCCCATGCTGGCTTTCAAATATCTTTTAAAGGTACCCTGAATCACTCCAAACCATTCTTAATGACATGCAACATAGATGTACAATTTCATGTTAAAAGGAATTCCACTCTGTTGGATGAAGTAAAAACCCTCTCTATTATTTCAGACTGTGAACACAAAAAAACAGTGTTTGCAGAAGATCACAAGGCTCAGAGGAGATCACAAATATTTTAGTATGACTTAGCTTCAGTTCTACTTGTCCTGGAACCTGTGATAATTCACTATCTTTGTTTAAGTTAGCAAAGTACAAATACATAAATATAGAATACAATAAAAAATACAAATACAACAATAATAATAAAAAAATCCCTCAGTAATATCTTGGGTTAGACATTTAATGATTTCTCATTGGAAGCATGGTTTCATCTTCCTCCCTTTCATATATCTTTGGAAATAAAGGAAGCTTCTGACAAAAAAGGCCGTTTTAAAGGCTAGGTTAGCAGTAGGACACCCTTACAGCCTGCTTATTGATCACTCAGAGAGGTAGAATAGGTAGGATTGGCATTGCTTAGTGTCTGCCATGCTCACTAAGGTAAGTCTGATTTAAGGTATCTGTAATGTGAATTCCTACTTCTCACTTAACCATTCTGGGTTAGAGAAACAGACATTTCCAAGGAACAATGGATCTTCCCTGTTCTGAGCAGTTTTTATAGCAAGATGAAATGCTCATTACCTTCTGTCCATTAGAAGTGAAACCTAACTCAGACACTGTAGAGCCAAAGGCTGAACATCTGAATCACAGTATGGCCATTGGTTGGCAAAATGGTAAAATCTGCTCAGATAAGTTTTATCATTTTAGCTACTCAGGAATTGGCACCCATCAATTTTCCAGATAAAATTCTCCGTTTAAAAATCCCCTAAACAAAGCTGCGCAGCCTAGGGAAAGTCAGTAAAATACATTCAATTCCCCTCAAGCATTTTTGACAAACCTTTGTCATATATTTACATATGACAAGAAAAAACTAATAATCAGGTAAGCCCATTCTCTTGTCACTTCTTTCAGCACCACTGTCATATTTTCTTTCTTATCAAGTGAAATAATACTGAAAAATAAATGATTGCATTTATTAGAATCCTAGCAAGAAATCTTGTCTGTCAACATTTACTGCATGAATACAAATTTAACCTATTTACCACTACATTGGAAGGATAAGTTTTTATTAGGATAAATTAAAAAAAAAATCAGAATATACTCAAGCTATGATATAAAATCCACACAGGCTTCTATTCAGTTAATGAAACTTTCCAGTGCAGCACAAGAACACTGTGGACATTATTTGTCTAATCTATCTGTCATTCCCACGCCACTTTTGGTAGAAACATTAAATTAATTAAGATTGTAGAGTTTGTTTAGATAAGTATTTTGAAGGTTATTTTATTTTGTTATTGAGAGTAATGAAAGTCCAAAATATCTCAGAGAAATACTGTACCTTTTATGAAACAAATACAATTTATCAGGAAAGTACAGCCTGAAAAGTTTGTGGGTTTTTTTTTTTTTTTCCCTTCTATTTGCCTATATATGACACAAGTAAAAATGTATATAAGAAAAACTCTCACTTACTTCTTTGGTATTGAAAACTTGAGTAAAAATGGTCAATATATAATTAATGGATACATGAAAATGTTATCACACAGGTGGCTCCGGTTATATTTTACATATAGCTTACTGGGTTTTATTTGAACATGTTAAGTACAGGATGCTGTTTAAACCATTCTTAACTTTAGTATTCACTAAACCATTCTGTAAATTATCTTCTTTGACAAAAGATGTCTTTTCAAGATAAGTTTCAAATAAAAAACTGTTTCATTGTTTGTTGGAATACTGACCTATAGTCTCACAGAATTTAATGAGAGCACTTCTCTGGGAAGGTACTATCCAGTAAATGTACAGCCTGAAAAGCTTGTTTTACAATTCATAGTTCTTTATCCCATGTATGTTTGGATAATAACCACAGTCTACAAAAGGTGAATAACTGGAACTTTCCAGAGGATTAGTGATGAGCATTTTCCATTAAGTGATTATTTTCAAGTAACTTGCCTACCTTGCATTACATCAAGTGCATCAAGTATCATTCAGTGTCTCTATGGATTACAAAAAATGAATTTTCTTGCTTTTCAGATCTGTAAGCTATAGTAAGTATTTGAGTAACCAACACCATATTCAGTTTTATCATACTAGTTTCAGGGCAGAGCAGAATGTGGATGCCAAAGCATGATGAAGAAAAAGTGCTTATGTAGGTTATAAAGTTACCTCTACTCAGACTAATAAATTGTTAAAACCAAATAATTCCTAAAATGTAGTACCAGCATGCACTTTAACTGTAACTATCATCCTACACATACCAGAGGAAAAAAAAAAAATAAAAGCTGTGTTTTTGGTGATATCACACCTATAACAAAAGGAATATAAACAATAATTAAAAAAAAAAAAACTGCCAATCCCAAACTGTTCTAAAACTTAAAGAGGAACAAGTTTAAGGAAGAGGAAAAAGTTAAATCACTGTGAAATGTTATGAATTCTTTTGAATTTGTCTCACTGTAAGAAGTTTCAGAAAAAATATGCTAATTAAAAAAGTTAAGGAAAGACACTCTTTTATTCATTAAGTGACAATCAAATATCTCTGTTCGTTAGCTACAAAGGCTTGTAACAGATTGTTTGCCATGTTGCTGTCCTCCTACTTCAAGGGCAGTTGCATTACAGGATTCTACCTCAGACTGTATTTTATGGTTTGCCTCAAGCTGGGCAGCATTAAAATTCAGGTATTGTCATACTGGATCGGGCCATCTGGGTCCACTGTCCTGACCCTGACTGTAACAAGTTCATAGAATTCATACTCAAAACATTCTGAGGCAAACTTCTGATCTGCTATACAGAGAGAAATAGTACCTTATTTTTTTCTCTAGTTAGTGGTTGGCCTAGGATCTGAAGCTTGGAGGTTTTGTTTCCCTCTGTGCATGTGCTCACACAATACTATATGTGTAGTTTGTGAATGTGTGTATATGTAGGTGTGGTATGATGGGATAATTGGCACCTTATTACCCCTCTAAACAGACAGATGATGCTTTTTAAAGAAGACGGCAAAGCAGTAGCTGGATAGCTAAAAGAAGGAGGGAAGGGCAGAACTGTGATTTTTTTTCTCACACTGTAGTCCTTTCACAAGGGAAACATGAGATGGCAAGTTGTTTTTTTCAGCTATCTGGATGAGACTACCTTAAGAAAACCATCTGTGGAAACCATTGATACATACATGTGGCAGCAGTCAGAGCAAGTTATCTGGTACAGATAAAGGATTTCTAGGTGCAACCTTGAAAAAATAATAATTTGACTTGGTGTCAATAGCCTCAGCCTGTAGAAAACGTTGTTATCCTGTTTGTATCCTGTATGTATTCTTTACATATTCTGTATGTGCTGTTTGTGGTCTTGGAATACACTAAATACAAGATATTAGTCAAAAGACAGAGTGTGTACTTTGCTCTGTCAAAGCCCAATGGTCACTAAAACAAAAGAAGTAGAGCTCAAAAGCTCACTTGACACACAAGTTTGTTGCAAATAATATATTAGAAATATCAGCTAGATATTTAATTAAGACTTCATCCTGTTAGCTACTAAAGCAAAGAATATATTTTGGATAAATGAAGGTAAAGTATGTGTACAAAAGCTAAACACTATAAAAATAGAAGTGCTGTCCAGAACCTTTTGAAAATACTGTCTTCTATCAGAGAGCTTAGTAAATGTTTTCTGTCATGATAGTTTTACAATTTTTCACTTTCTTTATTATAATTGTAGATCTTTCTTATGTAACAATTGATATTATCTATTAACATAGAAATTATTTATTTCTATAATTGTCTTTTATTTATATAAATCTTTCTTCTTATTCTCCATCTTTGTAACTGCTTAACTTCAGATAGCTTTCACTTTTTTTTCTGTTGGATATACTTCAGCTGAATCTTTTCACAATCACATTTCTTTTCAAATCTGATTTCTATTGAGATAAAAATGTAGCCAACATATCCTCTTCTTTATTTGCCACCAGATAAGTTGCCATCTTATAGCTGAAATCCATTTGATATTTGTCCTTGTCAGTGTATCCTTGCATGTTGCCCTACTTCAGAATCTTCAAGATCAATTGTTGCTTCCTATGAGATATTCCAGTCCTCCTCCATGTTAACATTTCCTCCCAGCTTTGATGCTGTTTTTTTCATACAGACTTGTTTATTGACAACACTATGAGCCTCCCCTCCTGCTGAATTCCCCTGTACACTTAAAAAAAAATCAAAATTTTCTGCAATGTAGGTATAAAACCTTATCTCATTATAAGCTAGAATGTTTATTTTTGAAATGCAAAGCATCTGACACATGTAATTAAAAATACTAAACATTTCAAAGCAGTCCTGATATATGACTAGTCAAAGAGCTTAGAAGTCTTGTAAATTAATTTTTCACTATGATCATCTACTTTTTTTTTTTTTTGAAGATGCTTCATTTTTAATCCCAGCAAGAAGTCTTAAATGTAATATACTTGAGACTCTCCTTGCAACTGCCTTTTCAAATGCAATAGCATCTGGACATGTCTTAACAAACATTATTAAAGTCCTTGATTAAGCTTTCGCTTGATAAGTTCAAAGACTTGTAGCATACAAAAACAAAACTCCATGTAAATATTATTCAGTCAGCCATATTTTTTAGTCCCCAGTGACAGCTATGAAATGAAATCCCTGTTACATTTTTCAGCTGGGTTGTATACCAACGAGTCCCAAAAGACTGAAGGAAACACATATTATACAGTGTATGCATGATAAGCATTTTGCCTCCAGGATACCTGCCATTTGACTACAAAATGTATTAGATTTGTATTCTGCATATCTAATAATTATTATAATGTTTCCTATCAATAAATTAAAATATAACAGTTCTGATAGCAAATGAGTAAATGACCATTTCAGAGTCAATTTATTTTCATATTTCTCTTGCCAAGAAATACTCAGTAATAAATCTTGAGGAAAAAACCCTAAAGGCAAATAAATAAAGGATTGTGTGGGTTTTTTAATTTTTTTTTTTAAATAAAATATGTACTTGGTGATATGCTTCCCCACCCTGTGATTGTTTCCTCTACTCAGAGCAGGAAAAAAAATAAAATTGATGCTTGAATTATTGTACATTCTACTGACACAGTTTCCACAAGAGAATGCATGTCTTTGCTAAATTCCTACCTGCACAATTCAATTTCTACGTGGTCTAGGCAGTTTTATTTCAAGTAAGTACTCACTCCTTTTACTATTGACTGGAGTTCAACTTCCTTTTCTAAACAGTAAATTGTCTTGTACAGCAAAGAGATGTTGCTGAGATTCAGTGATATGATAGAGATATGTTGACATTCCATCCCACTGGAGAGAAACAAAATGAAGACATAACTCATGGTTCCAGGTTGTAACCCAGTGACAAAGGCTCCCCCATTCTGTACTCAGTGATGCATTCTGAAGAATTAGTCTATCAAAATTTCAGTTACAGAAAAAAGCTCAGTATTACTCAGTTCTAAACAGAAACATTTAAAAATAAAGAATTTAATTGATCACTTTTTTTAATATACGAGTCCATTAAAATGCATTTTTTGATTTATAACCAAGTTTGAACAAAATATTTTTAAAATAGTCAATGTAGCAATATTTTTCAATATAAATATGCAAGTTTAATGTACATATTACATTTGTTTTCTCTGCAGCACTGTATATTTTGAAATAAATATAGCAAAATGATCATTTATGGAAAGTGGAACATTTGGCAAGAGATACTTTCTGACTGTACCCTTTCAGAAAATAAATTCCACATATATATATGGAAGTATAAGGGAAATTAAATAGATGAAATAAAATAACAAAGAAAGTTGGAGACAAAATATATTACTTGAATGCTTTCTGCGTTTTGTCTCATTGTGGACTCCACTCACACAATTCTGTTACATTGCCTAGCTTCTTCTTCTCTGGGCTTCCAGGTGGCTGGGGCAAAGTTGTCAAGGTGTGTGCAAGCCAGCCCATGGCCCAGGGTCTGAGGCACCAGGTGGAGGAGCTGAGCAGGCTGTGTAGCAACAGGGGCATGACAGAGTCTTCACAGACACCCAAGAACTTGAACAGCTCACTGCAAGAGAGTAAGGATAGTAAGAGGCTATAGTTCAACAAGTGGAAGAATGATACTCCAAGGATGGAAGCTCTTCGAAGATTTTGACTTCTGGCATCAGGAGACAGGTGGAAGGGAAAATTCCAGACAGGAATGGATCCATCCTGTAAATTAACAGCTACTGGTAGAGCTGGTGGTGCAGGAATTACTTCAGAATTTATGAGCATGGATCACTCTTAGAAGCATAAGGAGTGCTAGTGAGGGACAAGATCTATTTGTCACATTGAGGTAAAGGGAACTTTGCTACCAGGATGAGAGCAAACTTTAAGTGTTTCAGGGATTAGAGTGAACAATGAGGATAACAGGGGAGCTTAATAAAGAAAACCAGTCAAGGCAAGGGACTATGGGCAGACTCATCTTAAAACAACTTGATGAAATCTCTTATGGGGACTTGAAATCTCCTGCTAGGAAATCAACAAAAACAAGACAACCCTGAATTGTCCTAAAACCAGCAAAGCAGTACAATTAGGCTGTTGTCCCCACTGCAAAATCCACTGAGTTGATTCAGTAAATTTCCAGGATGCTCTGTAAAGTAAGACAGTTTATGATCTAAATTGCTATAGATTTTATTGTGGCAGGCAGGGGCAAGAGAGTTCTGGCATGGAGCAGAGAAAATTTTTGGGACTGTGTAAAATTTACTATGGGATATTTTAAGGAACTATTTAAAATGTTTTGTGAGATGTATGAGCATGGAACAAAGTAGGGGAAAGGAAAGAATGATGATGCATAGGGATGGAACAAGTATGGAAAAATTAAGAGGCAAACTGCTACACATTCATGTATTCTTATATTTTCTTTTTCATGCTTCATAACTCATTTGGGATCTCCAGTGTTCTACAGTCACATTAGACAGACAGTCAAAAACATCCCTACTAGTAATCCATCCCTATGAAGCCACTGGACTTGATTTTGTGTTTTTCTGGAATCCAAGCACTTTATTGTTAAGAGCTGACATGCTTCTTTCTCCTTGATTCATTATTTATTTATTGCTAAGGTTAGATTAATTTTTCATAGATTTGGGGAACACATCTTAATCGTCACATAGCAGAGTTCTCCTTTTTTTAAAAACTGTATTCCTTCAATCAAACTATCTTTTAATTTGTTGTTTTTTGAGCTCATATTGAATTAGAATGAGACTTTTATTTTTTATATCATTAATTTCAAGATGTAGACAATATAAATCTTAGTAGAAAAAAAATTGAAATGTATTTACTGAAACAACAGAGGAGAAATTACTCTTGATTTAGTCCTTCAGTAGATGGAATTCTATACTTAATACAGACTATGAGGTTAATGCACTAAGGTTTTATACCTTTAAGCAAACAAACAAAAACAACAACAAAAAAATCCAAACCAAAAATTCTTAGTAATTTTCATTTTAAAACAAATATGTAAATTAAACTGAGGAAGAAAATTAAAAGGAATAGCTGAAAGATTAATGCTAGCTTGCAGACAAAATGAAAGTACTGTGAAAATTAAATATTGGAAGTTCAGAGTAGATATATGGTACCTATCAAAAGCCATTATGTCTCAACAGGAAAGAAAAGACAGCTATTCGAAGTAAGAAGTGAAAGCTTTAGCCAAATGAAAAATTAGAATGGGACATAAACTCTAGAGCTGGAAAATAAAGGAAAGTTGTTGAGAAGGACTGTAAACACATTCAAGTGAGGTATTAAACACATTCAGCTGAGGTATTAAAAACCACATATTAATATATGTGCATTAATTGTTGCTTAGCCTTGTGTAATTGATAAGTAGAACATGGAATCATAGAATAATCTGGTTTGGAAAAGACCTCTAAAGATCATCTAATCCAACTCCCTGCAATGAGCAGCAATGTCTAGATCAAGTTGTTCATAGCCTAGTCCACCCTGACCTTGAATGTTTCCAGGGATGGAGCAGCTTCCACCTCTCTAAGCCACCAGTCTTTTACCAATATCATTGAAAAAACTTCTTCCTTATATCTAATGTAAATTAACCCTCTTTTATATCTGTGTTTATTTAAAATAGGCTTCTGATAGACTTAGAGACACACTGTGAAGTATCGTTGAAACTCGTGTCCTACTGTGGGAAAGACCAAAACACAGTGGTAAATTACACTGTCCTAGGTTGGCTGTACGATGCTTTAATCCCCAATCGTCTGTTCTGTTTATGCTGAATAATAAGTTTTGCACCTTTAAGACTTGTTCCAGGAGTGAAGGGAGGGAGAAGAAGAGCAGAGTTTGTTTTCAGAAAGTGCACTCACTCCTCCACATTCCTTCTCCTGGACTGTGTTGTCAGCAGATAGACAGACAGCGAGACAGAGCTCTCCTTTGCTTTTTAGTTACTTTTAACTAGCTGAGGCAAAGAAGTTCCCTGGACTGTGTTTTTTTTCTTTTCTTTAGACCTGCTCTGGACTGAACAACCAGAAGAGCACCGGCAGCTCGCACCTGTGGCCCAACAGGCCGGGCCTGGGCCGCGGCATTTCCAGCGCCGGAGGGACTGATCAGAGACTGAGTGAGCCGAGCTGCAGCCCGGGCAGGGGGGGATTTTTTTCCTGAGTTTGTCTCTTTTAAAGCGGCAAGAAATTTCATTGTTTGATATTGTTTAGGTTTTCTTGTTTAATAAACAGTTTTTTCCACTTTTCTCCAGGGAAGTATTTTTCCCCGAAGCGGTTGGGGGGAGGGGCCAGTTGAATCTGCCTTCTAGAGGAACCCCTTCGGGCATTCTCTCCCAAATTTACCTTGAACCAGGACATACACCTACCAAAATCCCTGAAACACAGCTGAAAACAGCAGACATGGTGATCCTCTAGCAGCGTCTGAGCTTTGCTGTGCCTTGGATTTCACTTGTGTGATTCTGCCCGAGTACTGCTTTGGGGATCCCCCAGCTGGTGAGGAAATGAAAGCAAATTTTCTTGTTGCATTTCATCTGTGGTCTCAAGGTTTTTTCTTCAACCTGTCTATGCCAGCTCACATATCTAGGAAGTTAAATATAGAATCATAGTAAGACATTTCAAGAAATAGTTGAGCAAAAGTCTGCCAAAAGGGTAAGAAAAAAACCAAAAAAACCTCTTAAGTGCTTCAAAATCAGGAAATCTTCCAATGAGTGGGTGCAGCCACTAGATGAGATGTAATAGAAATATCCTAAGAAGGTAAATCAAAACCAAAAGGATTACATTTTTTTTTTTTCACAATATTGTCAACTGTGGAATATTCTTATACTGAAGGCATTTACATGGATGAACCAGGAGGATAATTCCAAATAAAATCTATTTAGCAGCATTAATTTAGAATAAATTAATAGAATTAACAACTTGGCCAAATGCCATTTACCCAAGTAAGGCACTGAAAGGACTCAAATACAAATGTCAACAACCGATCTCTTTAAACCTGCCTTGACAGAAAGTGAAAATTATTGCATTTAATAGCACATATTTGAAAAAGGACTTTATAATGAAGGAGAAACTACAGCAAGTCAACCTGTATTTGATTAAAGATGAAATTTATAGACATATAACTATATACAGCATACAAAGGGGAAAGGACTACAAATATTTTGTGTCAGAAATTCTTACCTCAGAAACCTATGGGAATTTTTAAAGAAATCAAGTAGCATATCCATCCCTGTCATCTAGTCATAATGCATTCAAATTTCAAAAATCTGACAATAGTCTTCAACTCCAAAAGCTTTTAAAGAAAAAAAGAAAATAAGGCAAACAGTAGGCTGTGTAAAAAGATCAAGGTCACTTAGTACTTGAGAGGAAATAGAAGGTTTAAACAAAAGAGAAGTTTTCACTCTCAAGGAAATTTACCAATGTTGGTATTTGAGAACAGTGTGGCTCAGTATATTCGTAAATATTCTAGAAAAGAATGGATAATAAGACCACTAAGCTTGCTGGTAATGTTGGATTATTCAAGAAATATGATTAGAGAGAACTTTAAACAAAAACCCCACTATATTGACACACTGCACAGTGAAAATTAAATCCCATGTCAGTGAATACAAAAAGCAATGGAGGAAAATGTTTCAGCTACACAGATAAAATATTGTCTACCAATGAATGACTATCACTTATTAAGGAAAGAGGCAAATTTATTTAATGGGTATCTAAATAGAAATAAAAAATGAAGGATATGAAGGTCTTTCTTCATTCTTTTGACATAATTAAATAGTGAAATTTGTCAGTGTGTATACAGAGCAAAACTATAATGGAATTAGAGCCAGAAGCCACAGAGGAAAGATTTATTAGTGGACTTCAAGAACAATAAGTCCAAGTGAAATCTATAGCTGAAAAAATCCTTAGAACAATAATTTCAAAGTGCAATGAAGTAGAAACACCATTCTTCACTTACTTTTATACTGATCATCCTAAGTAAATGCTAATAACATTTGGATTGATTTTATCAATTTTGCATTACAAGAGGAATAATCCATTTTAAGTTTTAAACAAGCTCATACATTGTCTGTATGAACTAGCTTTAACAAAATAATCCTGAATGATACTTTTGTATTTCTATTAATATACATAAAAGCATTTTTTCTTTCTGAGGTTGTCTAAGATTTATTCAATCTCTAAATTGACTTGATGAGAATTACCAATTAAAACTAGTTTAGAAACAAAATTCAGAACTGTAATTTAGCATATTTTATGTATTTTTTTTTTTTTTTTAAGATAAAGATTTTGCTGAGATTTTTCATTAAACAATAAAAGAAAGCTAATTTTTAGTCTTGGTCCCAGATTACCCACTTTCCTAGTGTATCCCAGACTGTATGTGTGCACAAATTATAGTCATTTATGTATGATGGGAAAGACTTTTCTCACTTCTTCCAGGATTTTAATCTCCCTAATCTCATGGTTATACTGCTGCCAAGGCTGCCTGTAGTGGGATATTCTTTCCTTGTAACAGATCCAACAGAGTACCACAACTATTTTTGACCCATCAATCAACAGCATAAAGGAATCAATATTTTAGAGTAACATAAACCTGCCTGTTGACATTAACTTGGCTGTACATCTGATGAGGTTCTAACCCAATATATTCGCACAGAACTCACTTTCTTAATGTGATTTGATCACATGGTTATACCAATCAGAATACTGCTTTTAAATCTGCAAAAAGATCTATCTACAAAAAAAATAGCTTTTTAACATTATTACCTTCCAAATCATGTGTAAGTGCATTTTTGGGGCCAAATCATGAGCTGGCTAACAGTGAGAAAGCTAAGTGATCCAGTTCACTTTAATATCAAATTTACTTCAAAAGTTTCTTTTAAGGTAAAATGGCAAATATTTTTAGTATACAGGAAAAAATGTCCCAGTAAACTAATTCAGATAAAATAAATGTCCTTAACAATACTAAATTATTTTTTTCTTATTGTTTAACTCTTTTAAATTATTTACAAGGCTACTCCATTTACTAACCTCTCCAAGGAAGTTTAAAACCCCTCATTAAATTCTTCCCCAATGTTATCATTCTTATCACCTTGAACTAGCCTCCCACTAGTATGTCCTGCAATCCCTTAAGGGTTATCTAATTTAATCATCTTTCAGAATTATAGTATTATTTATATCAATTACACTAAAGAAACTGTTGCTAAAATTATTCTCAATAATAAATCTATGCTCATCTTTTGTATAATTTAGTAGCTGGAGCATAGAATTGCAAAAGACCTCTTTTTTCAAGACCTGTCTCAGATGTGTATCCAATTAAGATACTGTTCTGCTCTGCAATTTATTTATTTATTTATTTATTTGCTTTGACACTTCATTTGAGTTTTATTTTACTCCATTGCAATTTACCTTATTCTTTTGTGGATGATTTGGTCTTCTTATTACTGATAAGTCCCTGAAGAAATTATGCACACTCATCTAGATTGTTTATCACAGCTTAAATGGAAAGAGAGACCTCTGGGAAAAACAGGGTTTCCTTGCTTGAAAACCTAAAATATTAAAGCTAATACAAAGTCAATTGCTACTGCTGACAATGCTCATTTTCTTTTATGAGTTATTTTGTTTGATACAACTTTTTCAAGGGAAGGAAAGGAATTACAGATAGAAGGAAAAAAAATCACAGAAGAAAAAGAAGGACAAGAATTACAGATTTTGTAACTTTGTTTCATGCTTAGCCAAGACTGAAATTGCCCTTTAAAAAAGAGGTATCTGACATTGCAATTCTTTAAATGCACTAATAAATGTAAATGTATCCAAACCAAAAGAATAAAAATGCTAATGACCTGCAAACATTTCTAATAGAGCATCAGTGATACATAAAATTAATAGATTTGCAATCTGACTGCTGTTTATATCTGCAGTGAGAAATATGAAATTTTACAGCAAAATTTTGCCTCTGATAGAAAAACATTCTTATGTTCCTGGAATATTCATGTAAGATTGCACATAAACACATATTTTTCAAGTGTAAAACTAAGCTTTGATATACTTGCATTCTCTGTTTTGAAAGAGGAGCCCATATACACTTGTAATTACTAAATAATTTTCAATGCAATTATGATTGTCAGGAATAGTGAAGATTATCAATGCTTTTAACAGATGTGGTGTATTCATGTGAGTGTATGATATTCAATAATGTAATTCTGAATCTTTTCACTAATATCCTGATGTTGAAGAATTTTTTTTAACGGGGAAAAAATGCAGATACATACACAAAAAAAAGGACAGAAAAAATAAAACACACGCTCTTTCTTTCACTATAACATATGGATTATTTTCACCCCTTCTCACAATCTCTTTCTGCCTTTTCTTTTTCACTGTCTCAAAGGATTTAGAAGATGGCAACAAAACTTTTCATAGTAATGGAAACAGCTGTTTTTCAGCAATTTTTTTTCTTTTTTCAATTTATTTGCAATATTTTTTAAATTATTTATTTATCAATTTTTATTAAATTAAATTCAACCTTAATATTTCTTAATTTTTGGTAAATATTTCTTTTCTGGTTTTGGGAAGTTGAACTGTTGGGTAGAGTATGTTTGTTAGAAGCTGGTGTCTTTATTGTATTTAACTGCCCCATTTTGAATCACCTCCAGTTCTAATCTCAAATACCCACCTAGCTACACCATGTCTTTACCAAGAAACTCTTTTAAAGGAAAAACTTTGGAATGTGAAACCTTAAAAAAAAGTTATAAATACTTAACTGCAGGAAATTATCTGGGGAAGCTTTAATAGCAAGATGACAATGAATATACTTCCATAAAGCACAGATGGTGAGAACTTACCCTGATGTCTTCATTGCCCACTCATTCACTTTGTTTGCCTAATTGCAAATCAGAAGATAAAGCCCTGAGTAGCATTTTGAAGAGAATTTAGTAATTGTAAAAATAGTGTGACAGTTTTTATCTTTGTGTTAATCATGTGCATCTTCTGTACCATTACTCCACTATGATTTTTAACAGACAAAAAATCAATATATGCATCAAATTCCTAGCTGAGAGATTTTATAGACAGATTTCATATAAAAATATGCAAGCATATAGAATGTCTATGCATTTCTCTATATACTCATATTAAACATGGGTGTATATACACACATCCACTCACACACATGTATAGGGGAGCCTTTTATGAAGATCTCATTTGAATTTTCACAACTTTTTACCTATCTAGGCTTCAGCTTAAGGAAGAGGACAAGACCTATTTTCCTCTGGTTTTGGCTGAGGTAGAGTTAATTTTCTTCACAGTGGCTTATATGGGACTGTGTTTTGGAGTTGTGCTGGGAACAGTGTTGATCATGTAGAGATGTCTCTGTCATTGCTGGGCAGGGCTTACGCAGAGCCAAGGACTTCTCTGCTTTTTGTACTGCCATGCTGACAAGGATGTTGGGGAAACTGGGAGGAGACACAACCAGAACTGCTGACCCCAACTAACATATGTCCATATGACATCATGCCCAGTATATAAAGCTGGAGGATGAAAGAATAACGGGGGTGGGAGAACATTTGGACTGATGCTGTTTGTCTTCCTAGGTCATTGTTACCCATGATGGGGCCCTGCTCTCCTGGAGATGGCTGAACACCCACCTGCCCATGAGAACCAGTGAATTAATTCCTTGGTTTTTCTTTGCTGACATGTGTGGCTCTTGCTTTCCCTATTAAGCTGGTTTTATTTCAACCCACAAGTTCTCTTGCTTTTACCCTTCCAATTCCCTCTCTGAGCCCTTTGCAGGGGAGTGAGCAAGTGTCTGTGTGGGACTTGGATGCTGGCTGAGGTTAAGCCATGGCATGTCTTTAAAAAAATACACTTATATGTTCTACTCTTCCTAGAACTTGTCAGTGCTAAGGGGAGATAGGAGAATTACTGCAAATAACTGAAAAACCTTGAAAATTCAGAGAAGCTATGTGAGCTTTTTACAAAAAACCTCCTATCATTCATAGAAGAATCTGATATTTATATGACACTGAAGCTTTCATGACCACAAGTGCACACACAAGAAAATGCAGATTATTTTAAGGTATGGTCTTGGAAAGGATTTAACAAAGGGGCAACAAACATTTTTGATTGCTACACATGCAATATTAGGAATTTTCTGAATGATGTATACTAGAGAAATTAAATTACTCTGTATTTCTCAGAAATAGTGATCAAGCTACTTCCTTTCTCTCTTAATATTTGCCTTCCTTCCCACGTTATAGGTGGATGTGTAACAAATATTACAAACCTTTTTGTTAAGCATGTTGTGTATTTTCTGAAAGGACTCCTCTATATTATTCATTCTTTATCTCAAGTCCTCAGACTCATACACAGAACACACAGACACATAGATGCATATATACCTATGCACATTGTTTTTTTGTCCTTAATCAATATAAACAATATGTACATAAAAATGCACCTATAATAATTTAAAAAATCTTATAAAATGGTTAATATATACAGACTTCTTTCAGATTCTAGGATAGAATAAGGATCTGATTTTCTAAATTTATAGTTGATATTCATCTTTCTTTGGCTATTTTCTCTGTAAATGTCTAGCTAAGTTACAAAGTTAATGTGAACAAAGAGCTAGAAATACTTTTTAAAAAGGAGTAGTTAGCCTTTATATCAATAACATATAGAAAAGAGTCATTTTCTGAAAGTATCTTACAAAGGAACTGGAGGTGATGGGATGATTAGCTTGGATGAAGACCCCTGCTCTGTAGATAAATTTACTGTGCCACATGAGTTTCAGCCCATTTCTCCTGAGTACATAAATAGTATTTACAAAGGTAACTTAACTAGTGAGATTTGCAGCCTGATTGATAATAATTATATGCAGAAAATCTTCTCTGAGTGCTGTATCTTAATGTAATATTACACTGTATTAAGTAACTGAAGTATTGCAAAGGAATTGCAAATCACAAATTATTTTCCAGGTGGCCTAATATGCTCAAGAGAAAAGTGCTGGCAATAAATTGTTGCTCATTTACTTGACACAGATTAAGAAAAAGAATAACATTAATAACTACATCTTTAGTGTGGAAAAGTTTTCTCTTTTTATGTAGTTGCCTTAATTTGTAATTTTTTTTTAATTTGTTTGCTTGTTTTTCTGGTTACCTAGCCATTTAAGTAACATTCCCTTCAGCTTATCAGAGAATAGAAGATGGCTGGCTGAAAGTTTATCAAGTCTGATGTGCAATGTGACAGCAGTATTAAAGTTATTTCTTGAGTTACTCTGTTAAATTCCCATTATAAAACAGAATTTCTCATACTGAAAAATAAATAAATTTGGATATATAGTCAGTATGATCTTAAGAAGATACATTGACCAGTAAATTAATTACAATACAATGTGTACACACATTCTTAATTTTCCACAGTGACCTACATTCATCCCACCCTCATTTTAAAAACTTCATTGAGGGTGGAAAGTGAATTTCTGTTATGCTGTCTCAGTTTAACAACCTTTGAATGACAAAACTAGATGATTCCCAGATGAAACAATGCAGGAAAATGCAGTTCAGGAGAGCACCTGGTGTATTGCAACCCCTATGCAGAATTTAGCTACAGGAGCACTCTATAATCAGCATGCATCACAATGCCTAAAAATAGTATGGCTTGGGCTGCTGGTCCTCACACCAAATATTTCACTCTTTAGGTCCACTCTAGTGATGCTGCACTATTTGCTAATGTACACACAGCCTCTCTTCAGAGTTTTGAGGATAGTCTTGTCTTCCCACTGGAGTCAGCTGGAAAGGGTGGCTACCTTCAGAGTTTTTTCCTGTCTGGATAAGATCTGTTACCTTTCAAGTGACTGCACTCATTATGGGGCAGCTGGGCTCAGGTTAAGTGTCAATTATAAGTGCTTCAGGTAAAATGTCTTGAAGACGTGTCTGTTTTCTCACTTAGACCTCCATCCTGCAAGAGCCTTTCTTAAAATGAAATCACCTACTACATCTTTTGACCTTAAAGTTTCACAAGCACATTCTGCAAGTTTCTGTTAACAACCCAGTATTAAAAAAATTGGAATTAGTGGCAGAGAAATGTGTTTTTCTCCCAGGTGGAAAACTTATATAGGCTGACCATCCCAATTATATTCTACAAGCTAATCTAATTTTTATATTTCTTCAAGAGTAAATAGTGCCACATACCAAGAGTATAAGTATTTTTCTTTAATAGATTTATTGAAAGCTGAAGGAAAATCCTTAGCAAGAATTTGAAGTAATGCGCAATTAAAATGCTGCATGAATATAAAAAAATATTTAAAATTATTAGTGATGTTAAATAGAATAGAATGAAAATTAAGATAATTTCTCTGTGAGATTAAACTTTATCATAAACTACTAAAAAATATCAGAACTGAGAAATAAATAAATGAGCCTGTTTTGTTTAGTCAAGCGTTCTTTGTTAATACTTTCTGAAATGCTTAAGGTACAAGTAACAAGAAATGAATGGATACAGGTTTTTGTTGGGTCATTTGGGATTTTTTGGCTTGGGTTGTTTCTTTGGTGTGTATGTGTTTTGTTTTTTACATTCTTTTCCATCTGAAAGGAGTTATTTTATTTTTTTACAGGCTCTAGATGAAGCTGTTAGAACAAAAAACTGGTGAAGGAAA
Source organism: Vidua macroura (assembly GCF_024509145.1). Classification (NCBI taxonomy): domain Eukaryota; kingdom Metazoa; phylum Chordata; class Aves; order Passeriformes; family Viduidae; genus Vidua; species Vidua macroura. The sequence goes on along the minus strand of NC_071572.1, from coordinate 43,335,467 downwards.
TCATCCAGAACTTATACAGATTGTATAGAGTCCTTATATTAAAATATTAAATGCATAGTAAAAATATCATTTTTCTTATGATGAACAATTCTCTGCACAAATATCACCTGAACATTAACTTTTCTCACTCATAATAGTTACTTATGCAAGTGAACTTTCAAATATATATTCAAATTATATATTCAACTGGGAATGCCTCTGAAAGTACAACTCTCATAGTCTCTCCAGCCAATTCAATTTTTTACTACTTTCTTTGGATTTCATTTTTATCTATAATTCATTAATTCATGAAGGTCAAAAGTCCTTCAGCTAGCATGAAAAATCTCAAGAGTTAAAAATCCCACAGCAGAAAAAGTAAAAAAAAAAAACTTAAATATCTTTAACTTTTGATTTCTGCCTTTTAGAAGGTTGATCTGTCCCTGTGTGACAGTAATAATAATGATGATTTCTTAAAGAGTAGATGTCCTCAATTATGCAGTATAAATTGAAGGCAAAAACAAAACTCTATTAGTATGCATCCTTGCATTGTTTTGCTCCTTCACAGTTTCCTCATAACAATGCACCTTCTCTTCTACTTATTACAAAGAACTATTCCCTTAACTACTCCAGAGTCTTTCTAATAGCAATACATTAAGCTCAAAAGCACCTGGATTGTGGTATATGAATAGCTGAAGGGAATTTTTATTTCCCTTTAGTTTTTTGTCTTAAACAAAAACAGGATAATAAATTAAAAATGTGAATGTCACAAGTATTAAAAATTATTCAAAAACATCACCTGGAGAAAAACAAAAATTGCCATTTGCATGCAATTTGAAAACCTTGTTCCTTTGTTATAATGTATCTTGTTTTATTTTATTTTCAGAAATTGTTATTAAAACATAGTAGCAATTGTAATTTAGTAATGTTGATAGATTTCTGGACATATCCATGCATCAAACTGATTCCTATCTATTGTTCTGTGATGGTCCAATGTAAACTGGGAAACCAATCTCAAATAGAATTTGGATGCTGAAGCCATGAGAAAAGAACCATAATACTCGGTTTCACATAGTCTCAAATTTGTTTATAAGCAATATGAGTACAACAGCTGGTTAGTGATTTCTATATTTTGATGTACACAGAGTTCACACTAGTGAAAAATTATGGCTTCATCCCCCCTGGTCCATTTTAGACTTCTATGAAGGATCTAGAGTATCCCTCTATTTAGAACCATTAGCATTTGTTAGTTAGTTCATGAGTACAGCTCCAAAATAACACAAATATAAAGCTGTTAGCAGTTGTCTGACAACTTGGGTCATCTTTTCTTCTTTCTTTCTTTCCCATATGTACCAGATCAACCTAAACAGACAGAATTGAGCAGACACACTCTAAGTCTCATTTACCTAAGTAGGTAAATTTGCAATAGGAAAATTATGACTGACCTAGGTCAAAATTCAATATGTAAGGCTTGAACAGGGAGTCCAGTGAAGGCCACAAAGGAAATCAAGGGACTGGGGCATCTTTCATTTGAGAAGAGATGGAAAAGGCTGTGACTGTTCAGCTTGAAGAAGAGAGGCTCAGGGAAATAAATGTATGTAAAACAGAAAGACAAACTCTTCTCAGTGGTGCCCTGCAATAATCTGCATAAATTGAAACACATGCTATTCCATCTGAATATAAGGAAACATTTGTTTACTGTAAGGGTGGGTGAACAGTGGAACAGGTTTCTTTGGGATGTTGTGGTGTCTTTATCTGTGAAGATATCTAAAATCTGACTGAACACTGTCCTGGGAAACTTTCTGTAGGTGAAGGTACTCTTATTTGGATAGAGGGTGGCTGAAACAATCTCCAGAGGTGTTTTCTGACTCCAGCCATTCTGTGATTCAGTGATTTGGCTTTTAAGCTTTCCTTTTCAGCCACCCCACTACTTGCATCAATGCTCTTTGTCCTGTCTCAAGGAGGTATCATAAGCCTGGTGGACACATATGCATGCCACCTCTAATGAGCTCACACTTCTTGGTGAGATTAAAAATAATACTCTGGAATGAGTGGGTCACTGTTTATATGGTCTACATTATCTGTGTGGGCTTTTGCATTTGCAGCTGCGGAGTGGGTCAGCTTCATGAAGAGGGGTGCTCAATTTTATGGCCCTTTCAGAGCCCTAGAATTATTCCTATGATAAATATTTTTTTCTGATCACTTGTTAACATAAAATCAAGTATCTTAAAAATTTCCTGTTAGGCTAGGCAGCACATCAAGGAAAAGATTCATATTTCCTTCAACACAAATTGCTTAGAGTTAGATAATCAAGTTTTTCTGGTTCTCGTAGCTTGACTTTAAAGTGAATGAATGCAGTTAGTTCTGTAGGGTAGGAACTCTGAGCCTCAGGATCATATATCAAAGTAATGGTTTTGAGTTAACATTGCAAACAAGCTATACATTAATATCTTGCACTGCATTTTTTTTTTTAACTGTTAGGAGACTATTGTTCTCACCCAAATGAGGCTGCATAATCACAAAAAAAGGAAGTCACACTAAATCATATTTAAAGAAAATTTATGGGGTTTTTTGAGAGTTAAAATATGAATCCATCTATCATCCATCTATTAGCCATTATTTAGTTATAAATTCACAAATAAGTTTCTTATCTGGGTCACCTTTATTCATAATTCTATTTGGGGTTTTTGCTGGGTTTTTTTAAATTGGATTTTATTTGCTGTTGTTGTTTTTTGGAGGGAGGTCAGTTGGTTGGTTGGTTGGTTGGCATTTTTTCAGGTATGTTTAAATACCACTACAGCTGGCTGAAAAATTCAGAGCTTGATTTAGGAAAGTCTTATTTATTCAAGCAGCTTCACTAGTTTGAAAATATATAGGTTATGATAAAACAGCTATATGGGTAATGAGTTTAAGATATGTCATGGAGCAGGGATGATGTGAAGTGAGTGCTGAAAATAATTAAGTTTTCATTGTTATGTTTGGTATGAAGTAGTAGTAAAGCAATTAAAACCTAGAATCTAATTACCTTACTTAGGCCTTACCATCACCTTAATTGATATTTAATCATATTTAATCATAAATTAAATATGAAGCCCCATCATAGATTAAATTTGAAGTATTGCTTGAAGGTTAAGCAAAACAAAATCTGTCTAATTGGTTCAAGTGTAATAGTTTTTATCAGGAAGTCTTAGAAAAAAATATGATTATCTGAAGAATGCTGTGTTACTGTTAAAAAATCTAAAAAGCCAAGAAGAAAAGAAACACTGTGATAATGACTGAATCGGTCTATAAGTAATGTAAACCCATTATGTCTTTAAGAATTGTTGCTAAATATTAAGCTAAAGAAAGTTCCAAGTAAAATACTAAGTTGAAATATATTGACAAGGTTTGTTTCAACAATGAGAACCCCTACTCCTCGATCCCAAATACTTATTACTTCCAAATTAACCAGATATAATTATTCCATAGAATGAAGTCTAATATTCAGAGACAAACAGCGTTTATCTGCTTCGAAATATGAAACATAATGTTCTTTTTATTAGACAAAAAACAACCTACAACTAACCAATTGGAAATGTAATTTTAGTATTCACATAGAGATGGGTAGACATACATACAGATTATTGTCAATAGTTGACATGCTCATTCAGGTGGTGGAATATTTGACTTTTTTGCCTTCCTCAGATTGAAGAATCAGGAATGCTACTAGTATCCAAAAGAGGTGTGAACTTCTGTCACCTTCAACAATTTGGATAAATTATACTTTGATTTTTTAAAATTAAATTTTAAAGTTCACATCCAGTTGGGTTTTTACTACAATATGTATAAATAAACCGGCAGAAGAGCAATAAGAGTTACAGTTCTTACATGACCTTTCTAACTGAAAAGCCATTTGTCTTTTTTTTTTTTTTTTTTGTCTATTTATCAACCTTTCATCCTTTTCTACATGTGGTCTCACTTCAAAAGGATGACATAATGACTTCTAGTTTTTAAACACCTACCTAGATCTACCACAATGAACCAAATATTTATACAAGGCTGGAAAGACAAAACGAAACAACAAGATAATTGAAAAAAAAACAAACCAAAAAACATTGCTAGATTAAGCACTGTCTAAAGGTAGATAACAATCAGATTCAATTGTATTTACAGTGGCAAATGTGAGAGATATGCAGGCCACTGCTTATTTGTTTCTCCATTTTTTCACACATCCGATTTTTTTCCTAAATTAGTTTCATTAGCAAAGATGCACTACCAGGGAAAGCAAAGATGTTAAAGGACTGCTAGGTCACCTCATCTTCAGAGAGTGTAGGCATCTTAAGCACTGCACAAGGAGGGCCTGATTCATTCTAGCACCTGTATTTTCATCTACAGAATGTTACAAAAATTCACAAGCAGTACAGATGTTTCCTATTAGAGGGGGGGGGAAACGTTATTGTGGTATTTGTTTTTCTTCTGTTTATTTTCATTCTACCACAATAGAAAACCTTATTTTTTCTTCCTTAAGATTCCAGCTCTTCAGAGAGCAATGGTGAAAAGACCTCTTTTTCCTTTTTAAGTGTTGTATGGCTTGTCTCAGACTTTTGTGCGGTTCATCCCCCATCTCTATTTTTATCACTTTCATGAAGAATTAGAATAACCAGTTTAATTTTGAAAGTGCTAAATGTTCCCATTTGAAATCTAATTGCAGTCCATCTGGCCTTAGTTAAAGCAACTGCTAAATAGAAGATATTAAGTAGAACATAATTACATATTACATTTCAAAATTTGAAAATTAGAAAGTAACTTGATTGAACAAACTGTGTTGCAACACTATATATCACAGAGAATATGCATTCATTCCAAAACTAACTGCTAACTAGGATAATTTATATAATCATTATAATGTGCTTCCTCTTTTTGAATTTTTCTCTTTGACATTTTTACATTAAGAAATCATTAAGTTTTGTATTTTAATGTAATTTTTTCATTTAAATTATCCTCAGGTACTCATTATGGTTATGACTATGCATGGCTTTTAGCACTAATATATCTCTGAAAACACACTGTTTATAATTCCAAATCCTCAGCTTTATCATTTAAAATTTTAACTCCTCTCTGAAGCTGGACTAATATGGTTCCTTTTTCTTCAGCAAAACTATTTCAGTTTAAAGAAGCTGGGGAATTTGTTTCCTTTTATTGCACCTTCCTTTCTCATAGGCTTCAATTCAGTTATAGAGTTAAATATGTATTTCCTATACCTGCTCTAAAACTTCCCCTTTTCCTTTCCAGCTGTGAATGTGGACATGTTCTTACATTAACTTGTATGACATGATGTTGACATTGCATTCTCTTCCTTTTCACTACTGCCTACACCAGCTTTTCCCTTCTGCACCCCTTCAGTTCTGTCTTCAGTTGTCCTTCTGTCCTTTATTGTCTCTTGTCAGTGTAGATTGTTACTTGGTTTAACCTCCCTCTTTTTCATCATTAACTGCTGTCATCTTTTGTTGCATGCTGGCTTGGTTCAGTTAGGGGTTTCAATAAATGTTAGTTAGTCGGTTCTATGTACCCCCATTTTCCCCTCACAATGGTTCGCTCCAAGTCACTTGCCATTGGAGATTTCCCATGTCAGTCTTGTAGTCACCCCCCCCGTTCATTCCTGAAAGTTCTGTGTCAGTCACTCCATCCTTGTATTCCTATTTGTCCCGGAACCCTGTACCCACCTGTTATGTTCCCATAGGCTGCCATGGTCCACGTCACTCCCCTGTTGCCTGTCCCCATTGGGCGAGGGGGGCTCCCGCCCCTATCTGCCTGCCCCCTATTTAATCCCATGTCTCCTTCGTCTCAGCGCCATCTTGACCACGTGCATGCTAGGAGACGGACGCCACCCCAGCCATCACGGCGGCCATGTGGGAAATAAACATTCTCCAGCCACGCAGGACAAGGTGTGCCTCCCTCGTCTCTTTGTCTCCGCTCAGTGCTCAGCTGCAAAACTGGCAAACCCACGTGGAGGCTCAGCCTTAGAGCTCCGCACACGCGGCAGCCCCAGTCTCACCCAAAGGGCAGGGCTAGCCAGGTTTCCAAGCCGCCCGAGATTGGGGCGAGACAAACCAAAGCCGCAATCTTTTTCTTCTTCAGTCCCTTTTGCATGCAAGACTGCCTACTTGGCCCTTGGCTATCCCTCTGCTGGCTACCTGTTTTTCCATTTTTAAACAGTAGGAACTGGGGACAAGAAACAGTGGAACCAGTCTAGTCTTCTCTCATGCAAAGGGCTATAACCACTCTGGACATTAATTATAGCAGATTGGTAATAGGAGACTATGACCACACCTGATCTACTATGCTATTTTCATTTAAAAATTCCAGATAAGTGCATGTCCACAGTCCCAGTTAATAATATTAAGGTTTAATGCTAACACACATCTCTACAGTTTGGAATTTAATGCCTAGCTATGTCTGCAGTGACCTTTATATCAGGTAAACAACAAAAGAAAAGAAAAAAGAATGCAGGGACCTGCAAATGTATTGTTGAGATATCACTCTAAAGACATGAAGGAAATACATATGAGAAACTGCACCACTCCCTGAAGTAGTCTGCCTTAAATATATCCCATAAAACTGAAAGCACCCCCAAACCTCTTCACACTACATCAAGTTTATTAAATTGTGTATTTACCAAAGAAGGGTCTGAAGACATGGCAATTCACAAATACATATTTCACATAAGCTAGTAAGTGAATTGCTCAGTAGTAGGTGCTCTTTCCTTTCTCTAGCAGGAGTTGACTAGAGCAAGTATATGTAATGTTTAATGTTTAAAGAGTGCTAGAAATGTCTATTTATTTTTCTAAAATGACTTTATTCCTCTTAAAAATAAAACATTGTGTTCACCATTTGACTTAGCATAAGGCATTTACTGCTAATCTGATAATGTACATGAAAGTCAAGGATTCTAAAGTATCTCTTAAAGTATACGGATTCAGCAAAATGAAAGAAGTAAACATATTTTCCATCATAATTTTTGGGAAGAACATTACAGAAATGAAGTGACCAATGATATGAAGTAAGGGCATTTAAGGCATCAGTAGTATAAATGCTTGGCTTTGGTGGACTGCTGGTGAATGTAATGTTATGCTCTGCTGTCAAAAGAGAGAAAAGCCCTAAAGTCTGTTTAGCTGTTTATAATGATCTGCTTTTGACTGCAAATTTTTGCTGTTACTGAGGAAATCTGTGGTGGCAGGATCACATTTCAACATGGAGTTTATCTTTTTGCTATAAAATTGGATGTTCTTCAAAGGAGTACGACCATTTAATTCAAGTTACTCATACTGGGATGTTTTAGGTTTGGGTGGGGTAGAGTTCATTTTCTTAACAATGGCTAGTATGGGGCTGTGTTTTGTATTTGGCCTGGGAAAAGTGTTGATAATATAGAGGTGTCTTTGTTATTTCTAGGCAGGGCTCGCTCAGAGCCAAGACCTTTTTTTGCTTTTCTATACTGCCACACTGGTGAGGAGACTGGGAGTGAGTGGGAGGTTGGGAGGAAACACAGCCAGAACAGCCAACTGAGCAAAGGGATATTCTGAATCAGTTATGCCACGCTCAGTATATAAAGCTGGGAGACAAAGGAAGAAGGGGGGATATTTGGAGTTTGTCTCCTCAAGAAACCATTGTGCATAACAGAGCTCTGCCTTCCTGGAAATGGCTGAATACCTGCCTGCCAAAGGGAAGTGGTAAATTAATTCCTTGTTTTGGTTTTTTTTGCATGCATAGCTTTTATCTTTATCTCTGCCCATGTGTTTTCTCACTTTTAGTCTCTCCACCCAATCCCATGGCTGGAATAGCAAGTGAGAGGCTGCATGGAGTTTAATTGCCAGATGGGCTTAAAGCGCTTAAAGAGTTGAACCATGTTTTCTGTTTTTTTCAAGATAGCAATTGCTCAATTTTTGCACTATCTCCTTGCAGAGATTATTCCATTTGTTTCCATTGAAAGACAGACATGCAATTACCTCCAGCAAAGACTCAGTAAAAGTTTGAGACACCTGAAAAAATACATTTTTTTAATGTGGAATCATATGTTAGAAATACTATCAAGATCAGATATGTGTCTGTAGACAGATAGGTGCCTGAATTTGGAGTTGAAGATCCAAATTGGAATCCAATGGAAATCAACAGCTCAATTACTTACCTAAAGATGGGATTGTGCTGTTTGAGATCACAGACTCATAGAATGATTTGAGTTGTAAGAGACCATAAACATAATGTAGATCCAACCCGCCCTGCCACGGCCAGTTCCAACCTTCCACTGGTTGTCCAAGTGGGCCTAGGAAAGTTACTTTGGCAGATACGCTTAAGGAATGATCATGCTCTCCTGCAATGGCAAACAGGATCTGAGCAGATTCATAGCCTGCATAGACGAAAGCCACATTTTAAAAAGCACATGTCCTAATTTATGCACAATTTATCGAAATGAAGACTGCCAAAATGGGTAAAACAAGTGTTTTCCTTTGAGCTTTTACACTGTTTAGGAAAAAAAAATGCTAAGAGCTCCAAACCAATCAGCTTCTTAATTCAAGTCAGTATTAAAATATGGAGATTTAATCCTGTCTCTTTTTTTATTTTGCTATATCAGAAAAGCAAAAATAAACCCCAAACATATGAAAAGTCCAAGTTCAGAGATATTAAATATAAAGATGTACAATAGAATGAAAGAATGAGTTCTCATCAAGTGCCTTACTTATAAATATCTCTCTTTCTTTTTTCTTTTCTTTTTCCTTTTTTTTTAATTTTATTCAAGGATGAAAGAAAAATCACACAAAAGTTATGCAGTCAAACACTACCTTTATTTCATTCTAATGCAGCTGTGGACAGAAAACAAAGGGGTATGTCTGATTAGACCACTGAATACCATAGCAAATCCTAAATGGCAACTAGGCCATATGAAATAGGAACTTTTGAAAATAATATTTTGTGGAATGGATTAAGTGTCTTCCAAATCTAGTAATTCTCTAATTACTAGAATGAGCATGTGTCAGTGATGGAAGAGCCATCCCTGTTTCATGGTTATAGCATGAATGGGGAGAATTGTCACTCTATCAATGCGTATTTTTTTTAACCCTAGCTGCCTGAAAGTTGAGTATGTTTAGCTGCTAGACTATATAGATTTTTAAATATTAAAATGCTGCTATGATATTTTAGGAGTGAAGCCAAAATACAGAATTTGCTAATACTTTTCTTGATCTATTTTTTACCTCTATACTGAAGGAAGAATTCACACTCAGAATAAAACTAGTGAAGAGAAAGACATTTAGCCTTCATTACATCAGTTCAGTTAGAAGGAAAACAAACATGATAATGTGGGTTGTTAGTTCTCCTCTCCTTTGCAGTTAATACAAATGTGTCTTTTTAAAATCTCTATTGCCTAGAGCATTCCAATCAGCATTAATGTTAGGCAAAATTACTTAATGCACTTGAAAATGAAAGACAGAAAACACAGTTAAAAAGAAGTAACAGAGCTTGTTCATGAAGAGCACTGGGAAGAGATTACACAAGTCAGGGCATGTGAAAAAGAAGGAAATTTTTTTCACAACAAATATGTTCTCCAAATTTGCTGAAATTAGCTTTTTTGTCTTATTCCAATAGTAATTCAGATTTACTGGCCACAATCTTCAACTTGACTGTAATTGAGAACAGCAAAACAAAGTCACCTAACGCAAACAAAACCAACCGTGGAAAGAGCACTCAAGAAAATATCCTAATAAGTAGCACAGAACATTCAGGGGTAAAGATGTGGTATCTAGTGCATTTTCCTGCACTCACCAATGTGCTGCATTTATACCACTTCCTAAGTGGGAAGAAATTATTCTGTCAGAGCATTTGATTATCTAAGATGACACCAAAAATAAGTCTAAATTTAAAAATCATTAAGATCTACATGTGAGTAAATTATAGAGTTGATGTGCTTAAGCTATGCCTTTCCTCTTTGCAGTACACTGATACTGATGAGGGCTATAAGGTTCACACTTGTGTGAGTGACTAGGGAGTTCCCGTAGGAAGGCATATTATTATCTTAATGTGTTATCCAACAAAGAGAAAATCCAGCAAATAGGAAAATAATTTTATTTATGGCTATGCAGAGAAGAATATTTCCTTGAATATCCATATCTTGCATAGCTTGATTATGAATGTTTGAGATCAACAAAATCCCTCCCAGAAGAACAGTCCTGATATAGATATTCACAGGAGAAAATTGCGGACTGTGAATCAACAGAAAAGCAGAGGCTTAGTAGTGATCTCTGTTAAGTACTCTGTTTAAGTAGACTAAAAACAAGTAGTAGAAAAAAAAAAAGAAAATAATTAAATGAGAACTTATTTACTTGGGAAAAGAAAGTTATAGGAAAGTTTTCATCAGAAGTGACAGGAATGGAAGGAATGGATGTTGGCATAAAATACTATCATAGACAAAAATTTTAATGGATGAAAAAAAAATAAAAAGTATTTTTTTTCAGATAAAATCTATTAATTTGGGGGTAATTTATAAGAAAGAGTGACAATAATTTAAATACAATTACAAATATACCACCCATTATGTCTTCAAGACTGATTTCTACTTAAGACAAAAGCTAAATCTGAGATCTTGAAGGTAAGTAGTACAGAATAAGAAAATGACATATGAGGACTAAAGAAATAAATAAAAGCCAGAGAACCTTAATAAAACTAAGAATGTATATCTATGGAGAAAATATTAACCAAATCTTTCAGAAAAGTTGCAATGAGCCTTTGCTACCTAAAGGTTTTTAGTCAAACTTGGCTCCAAACTTCAGTGATACAGATAAAGAAGATATGAAACAGGCTTTCTAAATTGTCACTTAGTGAGACAGTGTTGAAGAACAGAATGCTCATTTTGAATCACTAAACAACAGAAGCAAAGATATTTCTTTTTTATTTGAGGCTATATAATGTAAGAAAGAACTATAATTTGAAATATGTGCAGGTTTCAATCAAACACTATTTTAATCCACATAAAGAAAATTGAGGAAAAAATATATAAATTTTATTACAAAAATTGAGGTTAGCTCTTCATATGTGATCAAAAGAAGATGGACAAGAGAAAACCAATGTGAGTAATTCATATTTTGAGTTATTTCTGAACTATGTAATCAATGATTTAATGAAGGAATTTATCAGCATCATTCAGATGTCTAATGCTACTTGAAGTGCTCTCCCAAATTTTACATAACATTCAGCTATTAGTCTAGGAAGCACAGGTCTTCCTTGTCTTATACTTTACCTCCTGGTCCAGTTCAAGTGTCTCTTATATCCATGTAGCAATGGCACTAGACACTGTTCAAGGTGAATAAATCCCTAAGTGTTTTCTGTACCAATTAGGGACAGAAAAGCATGGACGACCAAGATTATTATGGCTGACATGTACAATCATTATCAAAATAAAAGCACTTTAAGTGCTTTAGAAAGTAGAAAACTGACCTTTTCACAAATGTTGTCTCATAGCAGAAGAACCTCTATCGTAGTGCAGAGTGCTTCTGTAAGTCAGCATTTTAATTACCTGAATGATTTACATTTCCAGTTTACTTGCCTGCTCTCAACAGCCAGCTCATCTTTCATCTTTTGTGTGCAATCACAAGCAGTGTGAAATGTTATTAAACTGCTTAGGCATAATTGATAGAGTCAAGTTCCCAGCATGCCTAAATTACTTTCATCAGAACATTTTTTCTAAATTTATTTTTAAGATCCTGCCCTAAAGGTTTTCTAAAGCCTGGCCTCCCAACTCAAGATCACTGTGGTTTCTTATGAAAGACACTGAGCCAACGTAAGAAACTAGTGCAGAAAAAGAATCTCAGTGCAGAGGCAGGGAATGAAATGCAAAAGAAACGTCTGGGTAGAAGGAAAAAAAATTGTATTCTTGCAAGAAAGGAATATGGAATTAAACTGTGTTGCTTATCCCTATTCACTTATAACAGAGCAAATTGGGATAAATGCCTCCTTAATAGTGATTCCAGAAAAGCAGTCCTGCTTTACCTTTTGCATAAATGTCCCCATTCCGTCAAATGTAGAACACAGACTTTTCTGATTACCCAAGGACAAAGATGGCAAATATTCTTAGCTTTCTACAATTACTTGAAAACCATTTTCCCCCAATATTAATTAAAAGGAAGTTGATTTTTCTTCCAAGGTGATTCTCATTTTATGGGTCTATAAAGTGGCCATATAACTAAAGGCTTTAATCGACACATCTTGTTCTGAGAAGCCTTTTTCTTTTAGGCAAAACTAAGCTCCTGTTCCAAACAGCATAATTACTAATTACTCCATCCCAAGTAAGAGGCTGTTTTATTCTTATCAGCAGAATTTTATTAAAAGAGAATCTGCAATCTTCGGCAGACAAGATACATTATCTGAACTCTGCCTTCATCACCTAATCAAAGCTGATATATTGAGAATTGTGCATCTCTGTGGTACTGAGTATTTTGTTGAAAAAAATCATATTGCAAAGGGATGATACCAATATCATCAAGGACAGAATGTTATTGGATTTATAAACTGCCAGGCACCACAAAAAACATTGCTGGCTGAAGCCATACCGTTTATCATGTGTCACACTGAATACAATGTAACAGGATCTGGTGTTACATCTGGTGATACCATTAAAGGATAATAGTAGTCCTGCCCCTTTTTAACTAAGAAATAATTCAGTTCCTAGGTAGGCAAATGAGGCTAAATAGCTAATAGCTTATGTCCTGAGATTATTGCAAGGAAACATAGTTCATGACTGTCTTCAACTCTTATTTTATGAATAGGCATCAAAAATTGGCTTGAAAATTGATTTTTGCAACTATTTCTGGGGTTAAATTATGTATTTAGAATTTGCTTTTTAATTACCTACCATTACTTAAAATAGCTGTCTTGTTAAACCTAGAAACATTCATTTTAGGAGAATCATTGCTTAGAATGTCACTTCAAGAAAAAGGAATTCAGTCTCCTTCACTAAACAATTCTGGTTATAAAGGGATCAGATTATCCATCTGTGTGTCAGCTCTTCAAACTGATACCTTCTCGCTGTTTTTTCTGAAAGGCACAGTTTTCTTGAAATGAATTACACTAGTAGTGTCATGTTTCTCGTAGGTAATTGCTTACTTCATATATTGCAACATAAAACCTTAAACCATAAAGCTGATTCTCTCTCTCTTTGGTCTCCATATAAATTTTGCCTTGTGTTTCGTGCTTACAGCTGTAGAGACAGTATTTGATACACTAATAATACAGATAGCAGACACCAAGGGCTTTGTTGGAAACAGCTTCTATATTTTACAGAGAAAATAAACTCCTTAACTTCTACTGCCAGTATCTCTCATTCTGGAAATTACTTAATCACAGAAACTCAATCTGAAGTACTAATGCATTTGTGGCAAAACTGTAACTTCAGTGAATCTAGGAGTTTATCTTCTTTTTTCTTTTTTTTTCCTTTCCAAATGATATTTTTAACAATCAAACAATTCAGGGTGTAGTGCAAGGAACATTATTTGCAAGGGTCTGTTGTTAATAGGTAACCTTAAGGGGAATCACATGGTAGGGGTGTCTGGGGCATGAGAAAGAGACTGGGAGTTATGTGTATTGTTTATTCCTAAAACCAGAAAAAATATTCCTGGCTTGTTTATTTGCCAGTAGAGACATAACTTGGAATTAACTTTAGTTCTCGGTTCCCCAGGTTTAAGATAATACTACCACCAAAGTTTTTTGCAATGCATTTTGTTATCTACTTAGAAAAATATATACTTAAAACAAGAAATTTAATTATTATGCTCTTTAGACCAGCTAACATTCTCTTCTGGAAAATCAAAGTTTTTCAGTATATTAAGGCCTCCCATTTTCAAGAACTTTCTCATCTCAATTTACCCCTAATTACAGATTTTCATCTCATATTTGTTGTTTCATAACCCCAGCTGGCAACTGAATGCCACACAGCTACACACTCCGTCCCTTCTAGTAGGATGGGGGAGAGAATTCAAAGTATGAAAATGGGAGAACTTGCATGCTGAAATAAAAGACAGTTTAACATTTAAAAGCAAAATTCATTCAGTCAAATGGAGCAAAACAATTGGTTTATTCACCACTTCCCATGGGCAGGAAATTGTTCAGCCATCTTCAGGAAAGCTAAGCTTTGCCATACTTAACAGTTACTTGGGAGGACAAACACCATAATCCTGAATTTCCCCATTCCATGAAACTCCCCCAGGCTATAAACTGGGCATGATGATCTATGATATGGAATATCTCTTTGGCCAGTTCTGGTCCTCTCTAGCAGAGCGTGAGACACTGAAAAGTCCTTGGCTAAGGGCTGTTTTGTCTTGGAAACAGCTGAAACATCAGGGTGTTATCAATATTGTTCTCATACTAAATCAAAAACCCTCGGCATTGCAGCAGCAACTAAGAATATGAACTCTGTCCCAGACAAAACCAGGACAATCACATTACCATCAATGCACTGCCTCTGCTCTGCAGATGCCAGTCTTGGTTTCTTGCTTTTCTCCTGACAAAAATCTCCCTGGATCTCCTACTGAGGCAGTGCTCTAGACCTGACTGATAAATTTAATACATTCCTACCTTCAGTCATCTCTGAGGGCCCACTTTTATGCAGTTTTTACAATAAATCATCAATGTATAACTTAGAAGTGGACAGCTCAAGAAAATGAGTTCAAGAAAATGAAAGGGTTTTTTTTAACTAAAACCATTAATAAGCAGATATGATATATATGGGTTTTTTTCCTCTATTAAGTCCTTTCTTTCTCTTTAAATTTTATTTAGTTTTAATTAGACAGGTACTAAACCTATCTCTTTATGTTTATAAGTTTATAAACTTAAGGGCCCCAAGCAAAGGGGTACAAGATAAACAAACATAAATTACATCATAATCACTTAGTGCATCTAAATTATTAGCATACAACCACACCTGTATGGTCCAGTTCTAAACACAACATATATTCTGTTTGTGCTTGTGAGAGCAGGTATACCTAAGAGACAGAAACTGAAAATATTGTGGGTTCAGACTTTTTAAACTATTGTGTGAGCATGTTTATAACAAAGTCATAATCAATAATCCCTTTTATCAGCTGAGAATAGCAACAGGTGTAACTTTTTTTGTAAATTTCCAACAACTTGCCATTAATTTGTTTATAAGTTATATAAAATGTTATTACAATTTATGCCTGCAGTCTGGTCTTGGTACTCCTCAGTGTTTAATATCCCTGTTTTGTTTCTCTAATAGGTCTCCTTCCATATAAAGGTTTTTTTAATTTTTTGTTCTCAAATATACTGCATCTCTTGGTCCAATACCTGTGTTTCTATTTTTTCTGATATTTTCATTTCATCTAGATAATTGCCTTACTGTGAGTCTTCTTATTAAAGAAGAAACAGAAAGTTTTATTTATGGAGCTAAATATTTACCTCCTCTATTGCATGCATTTTCATAATTTGATCACAACTAGTCAACTCTAGTAGTCACTCTGAGCAAAAGGCCTATAATTACATATAAGCTGACATGTTATGGAATACATAGAATTCTAAAGCATTATTGTTGGCCTCAAAGCACTGTTATTGAAGGTGACTCACATGTCTAACTGTGAAATAAATATGCAGTTACTACACTAGTTAAAACCTGCCATATCAGTTATCCTTCTTAAAAAAATACCAGTATGAAATGGAATGATTCTTCTTTAGAGCAGAAAGGCAGCGAGGCTATCCAAGGATAGCTTAAATGTCATGAGAAATTTATTTCAGGTTAATTGAATCTAAGTATTTTTGGCCTTCATTTTTGCCAGGTGAAGATTCTTTCTGATATCAAGAAATCTAAATCCAATTATTTACCTGTGGGTCAGGAATCTTTTCCTTTAAAAAAAATAGAAAGAGAAGGAAAAAAAATGTAAAAAGAAAAGCTGTTTCTACTCTCATGGGAGAAATATGAAGTCTTCTGGAAGAAAGTGTCTATCCATAGCATCTCAGGTATGAGAAAAAAGCGGATTTATATGAATATTTAATATTTATTACTACTGCCAACTATCCTACAGCTCCTACTGTGTGATCACAGTGTCTAATAATTTTCCTTGTTTAGCTCTATGAATAAAGAACACATTTCTTAAAAGTAAAAGTTTCTTTTCTGCTTTTCAGAATGCAGGATGTATATCTTCTTTCATAATGAGTAATTACATATTCAGAAACAAGTATAGCTCTAATATTTTAAAAGAAAAATCTTGAGAATATTTGTTTAACTGCTATTTTGCAGAACCCTGTTTTAGGTAAAAAAAACCTGCAGCCATTGCATAAGTACATTAAAAGTTCAGGTACTCATATATATCTAAAGTAGCATGGCAGCAACAGTATTTATGTATATTTATCATTTTTGTGCATAATCAGATACTCTAACCCTCTTGGTCAAAGCTAGTAGTAGTAAGAAAAAAAAGTAACATGTTCTAAATATATCCAGTGGCTGGCTGCTTAAAGATCTCTTAGAGGATGTGAATGAAGTAATTTCTTTCACCTCTGGGGAAGGGATATGAACCACCTGTCATCACTGAAAACAAATGACAAAGGTTGTCTGGGATGACAGAGGCAAGAAGGCTCTCAGTTCCCTGCAGCTAAAGAGAAGTATTTGTATTCTGTGTTGCTGGAATAACTCACTGTACTCTATACAACTGCGCGTCAGATAAAGGACTGCAGAGTTTCAGGATATATTTCAGTCACTTTAAAAATGATATTATTTATAATAATTTGGTAGTGCAAGAAATGGAAGCTGGAAAGTTCCCTAATCACAAGCCCATAGAGGGACACTAGATCCATTGTCTGCTCAGCAGAGGCAGACTGAAAGGCACTGTAGGCTTCTAGCCCATTAATACTGTATTGCCATTGCTAGGAACGGCCACCTGAGTTTGCAGGTCCTCCTTCAGAACAGGGTCTTGTCACACTTGTATTGTCTGAACCTGTTGTGAATGTTTGCAGCTTTACTGTTACTTACTTTAGATCTGAAAATATTTTTTTCTAATTTCTTTCTTTTTCTAAAATGTATAATACAATTTTTTTCTTCTCATGACTGTGTATAAATTAATCTACCTTTGCTTATTTCAATATGTTAGGCTTCCAGTTTTTGTACATATAGTAACAGTAAGCATGTTCTCTTTTTATAGCAAGCCACTTGTGTCTGAGGTATTGATGTTGTGCAGAGAAGTACAGTCCTGGACTCATAGCAGAAGCCTCAGGAACTGAAGATACACAGTGTGGAGGAAAGAACACAGGCACAGGATGATGGGAAGCAGGGACAAGGTTGGCACTGGACATCCCACAGTTGTAAGAAACACACTCATGATAGGTTTTAAGAAATGCAGCCCAGGATCTGAACTAGTTTTTGCCATGAGAGAACAGACAAGGCTCTGGCATACATAAAATATGCCATATTGTAGTGTAAAATCACATGTAGCTTGCAGACCAAGAATAAGGTATAATTTTACCAAATCTATAAAAAGAACCACAAAGGGGAATCCTAAAAGATAGAAAGGAAAATAGCTGACAAAATATTATGCTCCTTTCAAGCAAAGAGGGATGTTCATGATTCCTCACATACACACCAAAGAGATTGCATTGACTGTAACACCAAGAGAGACCATGGAAGGGTGACATGGCAAGAAGAGGACTGGATACTGAATAGATACACATATAGTGTGTGTATCCTGCACTTCCCAGGATTTGCTGGGAACATATCCCAGAGGAATTCTTCTGCATTAAGTATAGCTATCTTCTTGCTGTGTGCTTCCAGCATACTGATTGTCTACAGGAGACATTTGGGACATCATCTAACATAGTCCTGTGGAGCTTCATACATGAGCCACCTGGAGAAGAACACCAGTACTAGAAAATAAATGCTTGCAGCCATAGGAAGAGTATGGTGCCCTCTAAAAGGGCATGTACACAGAACAGAATGTCTTATGGTGCAGCTGGATTGGCTTCAGCTGTGTTGCTCAACTCACACTTAGGAAAACAAGGAGAAGTGAAGCCAAGCATTTATTCAAATTAATCTGTGCTGTCTTTTTTTCACTGTGTTTGGTAAAGACACTGCCTATGTTCTTTGAATAAGAAGTGCAGAAAACTGTAGCCACTGTAGGGCTCGATGATCTTAAAGGTCTTTTCCAACCATAGTGATTCTATGATTCTGGGATTTGAAGTGAATTAATCAACAAAAAGAATTTTGAGAAAGGGAGATACTCAATGCAAATTTAGTCTGAAGCATATTGCTGATTTTTCAACTTTCATTTCTCCTATTAAGGTAGAAAATAGTGGGGAAAATATATTCAGGTAGACATCATACTTAAAAATGAAAATAAAATAAAAAGAAATAATAAAAATTTAATTAAAAATAATAAAAATAATAAAAATTAAAATTTGAAAATAAATAGGAATTATGCCTTTCATTTATTTGCTGTTTTTTTACAGAGTTGTATTTCTCTTGAAACTAGATCGATTGCACAGACTTCAAATATTAAAGTTTCACTTTAAAACAAATGAACAAATGATTTATCTTTGCCATGTACCGAAGACAGTTCTGAACCTTTTTAGAAATCATATTTTCAAAGTGATAAAGCAATTGCTAGAAAAAGAAAGAATTTATCTCCCATGGATCAATTTATACTATCAAAAATAGAGTATTTCTCATTCTTGTCTGAAAACCATGGTTTCTTTAGATAAAGGACTTTTCCTATCACCAAAAATTACACATAGTTCTAATCTAGACTTTAAAGAACTCTCATGTTGCTCTCTCTTTGTGGGTGAGTATTAGGTACCATATGATTTTTCTTTAAATAAGTACAGTCTGAAGTATGTTATTTTCTCCTGACAAACTAATACAGAGTCTGAGACAATAAGGAAATAGGTAAAGAAGTTGTGCAAATAAATAATTTCAGTCATCCACCATTCTGTGTCAGTAACATTTCTGTTGATACTGGAAAAAATTATAGAATGCTACGATGTATTACAAATAACAGAAAATTAAAGTACAAGCTGGTAGTTATTCCAGCAGAGTTCAATACCTTTATCATACTCAATAATATTTTGTTTTGAAGATAACATCAATAGAAGAAAAATAACTAATTATTTGAGTTAATTGCTGCTCAGCATGTGTAAAGTTTCCACAATTTGGCCCTGCATATTTTTTTTTAATTTAAAGAATATGCAAGTTATAGAAATATTTAATTAAATTTATCACATTAGTGATAAAATATTTTGAAACTTTGAAAAGTTATCATGGGAATTGAATTTCTGAAAAGAAGGTATTACTCAGTGTTTGATTAATAGGTAATGCATATCTTACAGGAAAAAAAATGGAATAATGAGATTTTTCCACTAGGATTTGATTATCTGGACAAAATAAGTATGCTATTTGCAGACATCACTTGGATTAATTTTGCAAGTATATGTCTTTGGGAAGGAGTTAGTTCATTGTGGTGACTATATTGTTTTTTCTTTTGGACAGTGCTTGGCACAGAGCAGAATCCAGGTTGCTGAAGCCTTTGAATGCTACTCTGTAAGTTCTCGTAATTTCTCTGGACAGGAATGAAACCCTTTTCTACATAACCCAAAATATTTTTTTTTATAAATCCTTTGAGTTTCAATCAGTTTGCCTTATCTAGAGTGTTTTGTCATTGATTCTATGATTCTGTGAGTACTCCAATTTCCGTCCACCACAAGTCCATCCATTGTTAGAAGCAAGAAAACTTTGGCCACTCTAAGAATGTAGAGTAAGCAGCAATTTAAGGGATAGTGTATAAATATGACTCACCTATGTGTGGCCATAAAGACTCACCACCTTTTCTACCATGAATCTTATAGCGTTGGAATGAAAGACATGGTGAAAAAAAAGGACAAGATTTTTTGTTCCTGAGAGAGAAGGACCTGCATCCATGCCTCCTAAAATATCTCCCCAAACAGAAGGATCATGTCTCTAGCTATTAACATGCCTTTGACACGTTACTAAGAGATGAATATTGCAGATTTCTTTTAGTTCTGTGCTATATCTGCTATATCCCCACAAGGATATTTTTATTGTTTCTCTGTATTATTTCAATAGCTGAATCTAATCTACGATCTCCGCAGGGACCCTGACATTTTAATAATAGTTTACATGAAGTTCCATATGTAGTAGGGTTCAGTTCTAGATCTGGAACAGAAAAAAATATCTGTGACTGAAGACATTACAATCTCTTCTACTACATATAGTATAGAGAAGAGCAGATGTCTGTGGTCTGATGAAATCATTGTTGGGCAAAAAAAAAAGTCAGGCATGCAAGACACATTTTTGTAAGTTCCTCTACATATAAAAAAATAGTAGTGATTCCTCTATGTCCTAACATAGCATACAAAAACAGAAGTCCAGCAGCTGTGACAAGCTGCTTCTACTAAGCAAAAAATCTCCATATATTATAAAAGGTATGTGTACTTTTGACAAATGGAAGATAACTTGGAACACTGGCAAAAAAAGTGACATTTTTTCTGTCTTATTCAGAGTCCTGGGATTCTGGATTCGACCGTTTGATATTTAACTAACTTGCAGGGCATATGCTTTTTGGAAAACAGTGTATGGATTCTGTATAAAAGGCAATCCAATATTTGGATTTTATTCCCAATACTACCTCAGTTAACATTTACAAAGGTTTAGCCTCTAGGAGATATTTAGCACATTATTTAGTACGGAATTTTTTTTTATCACTGGTCAAAATTATATACTCATTTTTGAAGATTCAGGCTCTAATTCCCCATTTTTTAATGTCAAACACAATAATTCTTTTAGACATCTCATATGCTTGAATGTAAGCATTCAACTAAATATTTATTGTAGTTAAAGTTCAACATTTAGCAATCATAAGAGTAAATACCATTTCTTGGTTTTTTCTACCCCTTTTTTATTCTTTGAAATACAGGAAATCTGCCTCTCTTTCATTCAAAAAGAGTCTTAGTTGAACACATGTAAATTTTTTAACATATATTTGCTGATTTGTTTATTACTAAGTCTTTTAAGTGCCTAATAGACAGTTTCTTATGGTCTTTTTCTCTTTTACTGCAGAAGGCAATGATACAATACAAAACTCATTATACAAGTCTTTTAAAAAAGTAATTAACATTTTTTCTTCTCTATGGCAATTATTGTATATTTTCTTTATGTCATTTGTCCTGCATGTATAAGTCATATTAAAAATCTCTGTTGTATTTCTGAGTTGGGATTGCTTTAATGAATGTTTACAATCATGTTTTTATGTTAAATCATTCCCACCTTTGGCTATTTTAAGAGTAATTGGTTTCATAATAATGACTTTAAACTTATAATAATCTGTATATATTTTATGACTGATATATCCAGTATTTTCAAGACATTTGCGTATACTGTATTGTTACAACTACAACTACAAAAAAAAAAAAAAAAAAAAAAAATCCAAAAAACAAAAAAAACAGAGGCTTTTTTAATATTATTTTTAAAAATATAAAAGGTTTCATATAGCTCCAAAAGCAGTGCAATTAGTTAGTTATTGAGTTGGCTTACAGTTAAGAAATGTAAAAATGGCATCTAATCAATACTTTTCAGTATTTCAGATATATTATGAAGGCATTCAGATACATTAATAATCACTGTGAACTTTATATATATTTGGAAAATCAGACAATTTTTAAAAGGAAGGTATTGAAAGCCCTACATTCATAATTAAAATAAGTAGGAAAAAACACCCAAAAATTAGCAAAACCAAACCATCTTCATTGCATCATTAAAATGGCACATAAAAACTCACAAGTCAAGGAAGAGACATTTAATGCCATACATATAACTGAGAGAACTTGGTAAAAATATTTAGCAAAAAAAAAAATTAATTTTAAATAAACTGCTTTTAATTGGAACTGCTTGAATTTCACTTCAGATAATAACCATGCTTGCAGTTGTGGGAGCATCTGTAGACTTTACTGAATTATACAATGGAATGAGATACAATGTAATAACAGAGTTCTAGAATTAAAGCAGTAGAGAAAGAGAAGAAAACAGAGAAATATGGATTCAGGAGGAGAATATACGGTAAAAAGTGATAATGGAGATAGATATGAGTGCACAGGTAACTGGTCTAAGGATCTCAGATTTCCTGAGAACAGTCAATGGCAAAATAAAAGCTAGTCAAAAAAATTTAATTAGGGAGAAGAAAAAGCACATGTGCATCAACTGATATTTTTGCACAGCTGCTATAGGGTCCTTTCGCTGATTAGAAGAAAAGTACCAACAGCAGGTTGTTTCAATTTTGACTACATTGCCACTGAAAAAATGGGAACATGCTTTTCTCCATTACCTTGCATCATTTATAGTTCGCCTCCACAGCTGGTGACTGAGAATTATTTCTGTACTATTTCTCCTAGCTTCCCTCTGATCTTTTCTGATTGGTATTCTACTAACTATCTTACCTCAGATGCATCAAGAAATTAACTAAAATGCCATACTGAAACAAGGGACAAAATTAATACTAGCGAGGTGAGTAACATCACTTGTTCACAAAACTCATAGACATTTCCCCCAGTTCTCCCTTGGCTTTGTTGTACTGTTTTGAAAAAACTTATTTTCTTTTTCATAGGACAGGATGTCTCAGTACATACCAGTGCCTTTGAGCACGACATGGATGAGTAGTTTTGGAAGTCTGCATGATAGTCGCTGGTAAACTAAAAATCCAGACGATCCATTCTGCACTTTAAAATTGGTTCTTCTCATACCCTTCTGGTTTCTTGCAAAGGACATGTTAGGGTCTTTCAGAGGTGAAACTTTTGTCTGGCTTATGAATGGTTCTGATCCATGTAGAATAATCAGAACAAATTAATTATATGTAAAATTTAGCATTAATTTACGTTAACATGTGACAAGGTATATAAATTAAATGTGCAAAGGTTATTTTCGTTCTCAATAATATCTTCAATTGGGAGGCCTACAAAGTCATTTAGTAGCTGAGCCAGATGATACAGCATGTAAAAGTACCTAATACATACTTGCTTGTTAGCGGTTATTTTGCCCATTTTTCTACAAAGTATAAGCAGTAATGCAAGCTGAAAAGACAAGATTATTGTATTATTCTGGCTTGATTTGAGCATTACAACAGTGATTACACACAGAAATTCATGTATTTGTACATGCAGCCCGGTAGCTTGCTAAGTACAAGCACATGATAAAATGGAGACAGGAGTCATACTTAGTCACTCACCATAAAAATATGCAATGATATTGGAGTAACTTTGAAGATACTGACTCATCAAGGATTAAGTGGTAACTGTGAGCCCACATTTCCCACCATTTATAATGTTCAATAGCATCTCTAATTGTTTGTTGATTTGTTTTTATGATGAGAGCTGCATAGAAGGATTATTTATTGCCTCTGTGTTCTGTGCTGTTATCCTCTTTGCTCTTCAAACCTTGCCAGGCCAATTAATATTCCTTATCGCTAAGAAGGGTAGTTCTTTTTATCCCTGAATAAATGTAGTTTTACAGCAGCTCCCAACACACCAATTATTCTAGAATACCAGTATGATTCCATTATATTACGGATAAGTGCAGACTTTGCTCTACTTATCAAACCCAAGACACTCAGAATATGTTATATAAAGCATTAATAATACTGTTCACTTTCTGCCTCAATTTTTCAAGATTATCCTTTTTGAGAAAAATGATTTCTCAACATGGTAAAAGCAAAAATCTTAAATCAAAATATATATTGTAATGATTTTTTTTTTGTTTTCACAAGTAATATTTTCATTTTCTGTTTACACTTGAAGCCAAACTGATGAGAATTTACTTAAGTAATTGACTGATGGAGAAAAGGAACCTAAATAACTCAAATTATGCACAGGAATGGATACCCAGCCTCACACAGATGATGTTCAACCCAGTGACCTGGATTTTCAGCAGATGTCACATGGGTATTCTAGACCAGTTCTAAAATAGATCTATATTAATATTTCATTATTGCCTTTCTTCTCTAACCACTACAGCTATATTATAAAACTCCAGTGTAGTGCTCCTTATGGCACCATATTAGGTTAAAAAGCATATCCCATTTCTCCAGGTCCTACAACTGTGAACACCTTCCCTAACACCAAACTATCTTGCCTCCTGTCAGGAGTGATGAGAACTGAAATGGCTTAGCACTATCACACAATAATAATACTAAGTATGGAATAAAACAAAAGTTAGATTATATTTTGATATGTTTTAAATTATTTGAACCAATAATTAAGTTTGTGAATTGATAGAAAATGAAGACGAAATGCCTTTCTGACATGGGCACAGCAGTGCATTTTGCAGAATCTGTTATGCAGGGGGTTTTAGTCACCATTTTACAAGTCTCTTATCTGTACTGTTCTCAGAAGGCTGCATTACAGCATTACTTATAAAGAGCAGCAAGAGAATATGGGCATATTTCAAGGAAAAACAGTACTTAACTTGTGTATAAAAACAGAATATGAGAATATGAGACTATTTCAAGTAAAAACCATACTTAACTTGTGTATAAAAACAGTCCAAACTACAATTTTCTCATTGTGAAAATTCATATAACAAATTTTATGTCATTAATTATTGAAATTCACATTTTTTCAGAAATCTTAGAAAGTATCTTTTATTCGTCGAGGTATAACTCAATATATATTTCAATGCTGTTTCTTATAGGACAAATAATTGAAAAAGGTCAGACTAAGATTCACTGCCCATTTTTATAGTTCCAAAATATTTCAAAGTAATTCACTCTTGTGACTTTTTGCTTACCTTTAAGTTTTAGGTATGATTAACTATCTAAAAAGTAAAAGAAAATCCTTGCAAGTTATTTCCTAAGTTTTGTCACTTCTAATGACCATATAAGGGGATGATAGACCTGGCTGTGCAGTAAAATGCATTTAGTTTTGAGAGTTCTCTGGTTTATGTAAAAACTTTTTATGACCACAATTATATATATTTAAAACAGTAGCTAAAAGAAAAAAAAAAAAAAAAAAAAAAAACAAGCAAAGAAACTCAACAAATAAAAACACCACAGAAAACATTCTTTTTAACTTTTATCTTTTTTCACATCACCATAATTTTACCAAATAAGTTTTTTTGTGTTTGTGTCTTGATGGAAACTGCAGAAAGTTTTCCTCATAAGAGTCACAAAAGATATGATCCATTTCAATCAATTTTAGCATATAATTTCAGACTACTAAGTATACTGGTTCATCAAGCCCAATTTATAATAAATGGTGAGACCTCTGTACTTCCATTTGCAAAATGAAAGGGATTTCATTTCTCTTGATTGTCTTTCTCACTCCATTTAATAAAGAGGGCTAGTTTATATTACCTCATAAGAAGAAAAAAAATCATTTTTAAAACAAAACATCAGCATTTCAGTCTAAAAGCATTTCTTTCATCATTAAAGGTTTTTTTTTTAGAATTTCCTTCTGAAATAAACAATTTGATAGACTGTCTTTCTCTATGTATATTTATATTTTGTGGTTTTTTTGAAAGTATTTCAGGATCATGAAGACTATTCAGAGCCTTGACAGACCAAGTTAAAAATAAAATCATAATGTTTTCACACATTTTCTGTATCTGTAGCTGATTTGATATCTGTGTAATATATTAACAACTTCAAAGATACATATTCATTTTTATCCTCTCTCTTTCTCCTGAAATATCTTGTATTCTATTTATTTGAAACTGTTCCAGAGGTAACTACAGGATTTCTGATAGTACATTCAAATCAAAGAGAGGCACCCCTTATAATTTTGATCTTTAAAGTGGAACAACTTATTTTACAACAGAACATTCCTCCGACTTCTATAATATCTTTATAATGTTATAAACTACAATGGTTTTTTTTTAATTTTTGTATTCTTGCTCAAGACATATATCTAAAGATTCATCCTGCAGAATGCCAGCAACAGTATGATCCTTTTATTCAGAACAAAGTTCCCATGTCACTTAGAAGCATGCAAATGGTAAAAAAAGGAAACATATCTCAGTAGCCATAAATAGAATTCTAGATAGCTTGCTCTGCATCATAGCTGCATTGTTGTATTCCATGGTTAGGGAGAGAGGTTCACGTGGATCATATTGCAGACTGACATAAAAAAGTAGCCCAAATCTTAAAGGATCAGGCTGGATCAGAGAAGACTAACTTAAGTTAGGAGAGGGAAAATAAAGTCATTGATGGGGTTAGGGGTTTGCTTTGAAATTTGAAGTGGATGCTCTTTTTGGAAACCTTGTTATGAAGTTACACAAGTAGGAGAGGAAGAGAGATGAAAGTGACAAACTGGGAAAACAAAGTTTTTCCAGTATTTCCCATTAAAGAAACAGAACACAGGCAGAATTCTATTTCAGTGTTGTCAGGTACTTAAGATTCTTGGTACTGTTTTACATTTTCTGTATTTTCTAAATTCTTAACGCTGTCACTGGGAGGTTAGGATTAGGAGACATTTAAATATTTAATTGAATTAATTGTTTAGGAATGAAAATACAAAAGCAATATATCAGATGATTAGGTGATGTTCTCCAAGGAAGAAAATGCAGTACGTTCCAGTGAGGATATTAAAGGCTGAATCATGGTCTAGTTTAATGGCAATCTGTATTGTTTCCATGAGTGTTAAATTCTCAGTTTTGAGGGGTTTCCATTTTAGAGATGAACTAACTTTTCAGAAAGAAAACTATCTATTTGGAATACTTGTGGTAGATTTTTTTTTCAATTTCTTTGTCTTGGAAGATAAAAATCGGGACCGAGAGAGGAAATTCTAAGTAGATGTGATTGCTTATGTAGAAAAATACCTTCACTATGGCTTGAGCCATGTTTCCAAGGAAAACCACATGGGATGAATCAAAACTTTTGAGAAAATGGAGTACATAGTGAGGTCACTTTATGCAGTCCATCTTAGCCGTTTACTAGTTTTGCTGCCTTTTAAAACGTTGCTAGGTACTTAAATCTTTGTTCTGGGCTGAAACAGCGAATGCTAAATGGTTTGAAGTTTATTAGTTCAGCAATAGGTCTCAGAATAAAATATCATGTACTCAATGCTTCATTTCACAGATATACATATATATCCAATTTATATAAGCAATGTATATATAGCAGAAATATTTCAGAAATTTATTGAAAAAAGGGGGGAAAAAAGGAAATTAATATGGGAAAAATGCCTGTGTCAAAAATATAACTATAACCTGAGAGGGCAATCAGGTTTTATTAATTTGTGGCAATTAGACATAACCTGTAATAATAAGGAGAATTTTTTTATCAGAAATTTAATTTGTTTGTTAATTATGAATCATCAGAATTTTTTTTTATATTTCAGCAAAAGCTTTTACATAATCTTCCATTTGCAAGACTAATGTTAAATACTATGCAGGTTAATAGCTGTCATGTATGTCCTACTTTCAGTAATACTGAACAGAAATTGTTCTTCTATTTAGAACAGAAATAAACTACATTGTTTATAGCCTGCTTTTTGCTCTTACATACCTGCATAGACATGATACTCAGAGTACCCATTATAATGCCTCTTGCATTTGTGAGGGTGAGAAAATACACATCTCATAATGCCATAATGCAGAGTAAAGAGACCTTGTCTCAAGGCACCTGAAGTGGTAAATACTGGAATAGGCAGTGGGCAGGCAGGCTCTTGTTCTTTGACTGGCTGCTGCTTGAATACTATTAACATTCTTAGTAATTTAGCTCTGACAAGTGCTACTGTCATCCTTAGGGGGGGCAGATAGACTGGAACTGCAGTAGTGAGCAAACCTGCTGATATGTAGAAAAATTCTTGTTATTCTTTTGCCTTTTCTCTTTCATTATGAACCAAGAAGTTATTTTTAAATTGTGAAGGTTCCCAGCTTTTATGCAAAGGTATCCTTCAACAGGTCCTGTCACAGTCCAAAACTATCTCAAGTTCCCACAGCAGCAATATACACCAGCCTTGTTTCTTCATATGATTGACTGTAGTAGTGAGAAACATGTGAATGTGAAACAGCAAGCATTGGAATTTATTTTTTAATATATAAAAAAGAGACCATGTGCTCACATGAAAGAGAAATAATTATATTTTTCATCTACAATTAAAAATAAACAACAACTAGCAGTTGATAGTAAACGCTCCCCGCAAGAGTCAAAATTTTATCATTTTAGTCTGTATTTTACTCACTGTTGTCCATGCAAAGGGGGAGTGAGTAATAAGTAGTGTTTTCACAAGTAAAGTCACTCCTCAGGTTCATTTAAGGACACAAATAAGAAAATAGAATCATATGGTTAATGCATAAAATCATCTTGGGGTAAAGTTAAGTTGTATAAATAATTTCACTTTGCTTCTCTATGCCTTAATATTTTTTTAATTTTTAAGTACTCGTTTTTATAGTTTAGTTTGCAGATAACTGTAATATATTCCAATAATAGATTGCAGAGAGAGTTAGTAGTTTTGTTGGGTTTTTTTTTTTAATATAAATTATTCATATTGTTCAATACAGGCTCTTATATTTAAATTTTTTGGAGTAAAGATTTTCTATTTTTTTTTCTTTTTTTTTCTGTTCTTCCTCTTAGAACCCAGAAGACTGGGTTGTGTTTTCTTTTTCCCTCTGGAGTTTTTTTGTTTTGTTTATCTCTGCCCATTATTGCTTCACTTGAAAATGTTTTTACTCCTCTGGGCTTCCGTAAAAACAAGTGTACAGCCTGGCTGTAGAACATATAATCTCTGATTCTGACCTTTCACACACAGGATGAAATTCTTATAAGAACTCTTTTCTAACTGGAATTGTCAGTCAGGTAGAGATATAACTTATGCTGAAAAAAAAAAAAAAAAGAAAAAAATCAGTGTACATTTTTTTCCTTGACTAAAGCAGGCTGCTGTGTTTATCTCTGTGGGATTTAATACCACTGAGATTGCAAGTCTTAAAGTTTGTGCGCCACATACCAATAGACCACATGGGGGATAATTTTTCTTTTTAAAAAATTAAAAGCTAAATCTGGATTGTAATCAAAGGATGGATCCATTTAAGAAAGAATTGTAAGGTCTTGTTCTTGCTGGGCATGCATGATAAACATGGAAGCTATTTGCAATCAGACAAATGGTTCTATGTCTGCTACTATAATAATATGGTTTAAACATCTCTGTATTGATTGTATAGTCTGGTCAGTCACTAAATAAAATATGGTTTGTGACTAAGTCTGTACTGAGTCTGTAAAGGGAATATTTCTTTCTTCTTAGCTGTAGGGAATAGAATCCCTGTAAATAAAACAGAACAAGCTTTATTCTGTGAGAAATGTCAGGGTTCAGATTTTGTGCCTAAGGCTTTTTTTCCTAACTCAAGGTGACCTCACCCAGACTGCATATAGGAGAAAATTTCAAGCCTTTCCTGAACCCTGTAATTTATATGTGTGCTGGCAGCCTGCTGTCCAGCACAAACCTGAGCTGTGCTTCCCCACAGTTAAGAATACCCACAACCAAAAGCATGTGCTTGAGTTGAATGCTCTGACTTTTCTAGGTTTTCCACCAGCTGTATTATTGATCAGACTGTAAATGGAACCCCACCCTTTAAGCAAAGGCATGGCTGCTAGTACCAGAGCACTAGTTCATGTTAATTTTTATTCAACACCAGAGGGGAAAAAAACTACAATAAACTTCAAGATTCACACAGCAGGGAGGAAGCCTTGAATAATGTTGCTGTGATTCCTTCTGCAATGGGAAGTATTCTCTTCTCCTTTAAAGAAACTTGTTAGTACATCACAGAGGATTAAGACATGGCTTTTACTGAAGTCCACTTGTACAACTTCCCTGTCTAGTATGATGTACTAGGCTATAACATACTAGAAAAAAACACTGTTAAAATAATCCTCAACACTCTGATTTCCTTTGGTAACTGAGAATAAGGCAGTGCAAGGCAGTCGCTGCCCTCAAATCAAAAATACTGTTCAGAAATATGGTTAAAAAATATTCAGAAATATCTTTTAAAGGAATATTAAGGGCCTTGGCATTATCATCCATGGTTGAGAAAAGAGCACCATATTTTCCAAATACATTCAACAGACCCTTCAGAGAAGGATCATGGGGTAACAACAGGATAAGGAATCACAAAACACTGCAGGTTTCAAACTGAGGGCTGTCTTGGGAAGCATTTGGAAGATCATTTCTCTGTCAAAGAGAAGCTTACTATCTTCTCCAAAATGTTATTCCATCTTTAAAGTTAATATATATTAACTTTTAGGTGAGTAATTTCAATTGTCTCAGAAGAACTTTTCCCAAACCAAATTCCTACTATTCTGAAAAGAGTACAGAATGCTAAATAGACAATAGGGTGGAATTTCACATTTTCTTACCTCCTTTGAAATATATTTTAGTCCTTGAACAATTTAAGAGTTTAAAAGAGCCAAAACCCCCATCTCCTTGGTGGATATGTGTCACGGCTTTAGTTGCAACTAATGAGAACAATGAGATGGAGATTATTATAAACAGCCACACTGAGAAGTTTAAACACAGTTTGAACATTTGTGACTTGACTCTATGACTCATTTTATAATGTAGTGCCCAAGGCTGTTTAATTAAATCCTCAAATAGCAATAGTAGCGTTCTCCAGTGTCATCAAAATAATTGCTGCCAATGTAAATCAGTTTAAAACCTGAGAGTCATCAAGACTGATAAATGCAATTCTGTGTGCAAGATATGCCACAGTTCAGAATCTTTCCTTAATCCTTCTTTTCTTTTAGATTGGCTATGTGAATAGTATTTTTACCTTTTTATGTGTTTGTTTGTTGGGGGGGAGGGGGGGGGGAGGAAGGCAGAAGGAGGGGATGTGATGGTGGTGGTTTGAACATATGTGGATTAAGATTTCCAGGAACAATTGATAAGAAAAATTGGCAACCAAGGCTGCTTAATATAATGATAGAAAACAACATACACAAAAAGACATAGACTGGTGCTTTGCCAATCAGAAAAATTAAACATTTAAAGACAGATAAACTTTGAAAAAAGGATATTCTTAAAGATAATCAGGAAAGAATAAATTAAAACTTAAGATCTTACTACAACTTTTACTTACTTGATAGATAAAAAAATCTACATTATTCATGTGCCAGGTGAATGCTTATATCCAGCCTACAAGGTGTAAAATTAGCATCTCCATCAATTTTGTATAATATGTTTTGTATATTTGTATTTACAATGTGTTACAAATGTGTTTGGTTTAAAATCAACTCCTCTATTGGTTCCCATAGACAAGACTTAGACTGCCCACTAGATAGAGGCTTGAGAAACTCACCATTACCTTGAATATCAATCAATAGTTGAATGAGTTCTGAAAATCAGTATTTTTGATTTTTCACCTACAATTATGTGCTTTATCTATCTACTTTTGGAAGTCTTACTCCTTATCCATTAATATGTACTCAAATCCTTTTTAATGTCACAATTTAATTTCACAATCACATGCTGCAAATAGATAATCTATGTTTAAATATGTATATGGATATATTTCTTCTCCAAGAGGCACTGAATGCTAATGTTACTTTCACAACCATGATATAAGGAGCACTAAATATCTGTGGCCCTTAAGGTGACTGCAATAAGTCTTATTTTGACTCAGAGGAAATCACAGTCTCTCTTTTGTTTCCCAGCCTTTATTCTTCTGTGAGTGTTTTTTTCAGGTATAGTTTTTCTCTTTTCCACAATCTAATGACATTTTATGATCTCTGCTTAATAATATGATGAAGTGCATTGCAGATTCTGATTTATTTAAGTAAACTCAAGATGGCTTTATCAAGTTATTGCTGTGACTTTACTATTCCTGCTCTGCCTTAAAAATTATTCAAGAAATATTCTGTGGTCCATTATGCTAAATCAATAGCTTTTAAAATGTGAGTTAACAATGCACAGACTGTATTTTCTTCTCCAAGCAGGAACAGCATATCCAAATATCCCCTCATAGACCTCTTCAGATTTGGATTCCCACAGACTTCAACAGTATTCATTATCTGCTTAGTAGAATTGTTCTTGCCATGCTCAGCTTGAGAGAATAATGTACTTTCATACTGTGTAAAACCACTCTGTATAATAGTTGAAAAGATTTTTTTCTTGTGAAGAATATGAAGCATTTGGGTTGATTGCCAGTGAAACACAGAAAATTTCACATATAACCATTTGTGTTTTAGGGGGCTGGAGTCAGGGGATTAAGCATCTATGAAATCAATTGCATGCTTGGTATCTCTACTATGCATCATTCATTTCCCCTGCTTCTTCCATTTCATTAGATTGCAGGATTTTTCCCTACCTAATAGTAGGGATATTAAGCATTTCATCAGCAGTAGGAAAAATATTTAGTATCTGCATTATGTTGAATTCACTCTCTAAATTGATTCAACTTACAATAATTTCAACATAGTCAAAATCAAAGTACTTTAGAATTCTCCCAAAACCTGCCATCAGGTGGAAGGGATGGGGGGGCAGGGAGGGGTGTAGGAGGGGGAGAGGAAGAAGAAAGTAAAATGTGAACATCCAAAAAAGAATTTCTGAACAATTTCTGAGTTGGAATATAACATCTAAATCCACATTATGCATCAAGCAGGGACATGTAATTTTTCTTCAAGTAAATATTTGTGCAGAGAAGAAAAATTGACCTGGGATTGTTATTAGCAGGAGCTGTCATTATTATTGTTTTTCTCTCCAAGGTTCATCTCAAAATGGAAGCTTCTGCTTGAAATAAAGAAATGAAGAAATCACATATGTGAGTCTGAGACTACTTAACATAAATAATCCTTATATAAGTTCTATCTCCCCAGCAAAATACAGGGAAAAATAATTCTATTTGGTAAAAAATATAATTAAAGCATATTTAAATTTTAAATATAATAACACTTTCATATCTCTATGTCTTTGAAAAATCTTAAAATAAGTAAATCAATAATGGACAATGAGTGTATGCTTAGGATTTTGAGTTTGCAATATATCCTAGTCAGGTAGCTAAACACCAGCCCATTAAAATGTATTCTTTATTTAAAAAATAAGCTTTTATGCAAGCTTTTAATTGGCATCCATATTTTAAAAGAAATATAGAATAACTCCCTCTTTCCTATAACATAGTAACATTGGTGTGACCTTTCTTTCTGGGTTACATTATATAATACATTCTAAAATATAATTTTCCAGCTAAATGGAATAATTCCAGAGATACAGGGTGTTAAGCTGTTTAGAGAATTCTTTATTAGCCCTTAAAAGATTAGTGAGCAGGCAGCTGGCAATTCTGGTCCCTTAATAACTCTACTTTATTTCATGGTATTCACTAGATTTTCATTTTTTTTACCCCACTGCTACCAACTTCTCCATTCTCCATTCCTCTTTAAAAAGAAGAATGTGTAATATGACCTGTGTTATCCTCAATTTCTGCAGTAATTTACAACCAGTCCCTGACATGTATTAACTTCCTGTTATGGACACATTTGTTTAGTTTCTAGAAAATAGTTTTCATTTTTTTTAGCCTTCTACAGGGATGGCAATATTGGTTTTGCTTTTTAAACTATCTTGATTCAAGCTTCTGTTCTTTAAGCTCTTTTTTTTTACTTATAAGTCACCAGTTTATGGAATAAAGGACAATACAGTATGAATGCTTTGATTTGTGAGGGAGCAATGCAGTGAAACAAAGGATTACATTTCAAAGTCATGCTCATTTTAACATTTTTCTGCCCAGTCTTTCATTATCTTTATATTTTTATAGTAATCAGTTAATTGAATTCCACCAGGTTTTCTACTGCAACTCAAGGACTTGAAAATCAGAGACACATGACATGATTCTTCTCATCTGACTTTATGCACATAAAACCTAGGGGGCTTAGAGAAATACTTTAAACTGCGCAAATCACTCTAAGGTTTCTATTTAGTCTTCTGAGAAGAAAAAGGTTTCTATGCAGAAGTGTCATCCTGGACATTTCTTTTGGGATGAAAACAAAATAAACCCATTCTAGAGGTATGCTTTTTCTCCACATGCTAAGAAGACAATCTGGTATCTCTAGCTGAAAAGCAAATGTTTGACAGGGTATCTCAAGGTACTGAATTACATGTCAAGATATTAAAAATATGTGCCTGTGATTTTCAATTCTTTGGCTTTTTTTTAAGCTTTAGTTAAATTTCAGATAAGATGTTTATAGCTGAAGTTGATACATATTCTGTTCTTCTAAGGGTTCCATATGTAAATTTTGAGACTAAAACTGGTTAAAAATGTCAGAACATCTTCACTGACAATTTGATATTTAAAAGCCTGTTCATAAGGAAAAAAAAATTGAAAGATTGGTATATTTCTCTTTTTAATCTGTCACTAGAAAAGTTATTTCTTAATTGACATCCAGTTTTGTTTGGTTCTAATTGTTATTTTTAATATGTTGTTTAGAAGCATGAAATACAAAGAATAATAATACATATTACTTGATAAAAACATAATCTGAGTGAGGGATGATTAGTGAAGATCCAGTTGTTGATCTGATATATGTCTGAAAAGTACTTTCTGTACACCCATGTATTTGGTACCCTTGTAATCCTTGTACCAAGGATTCAGAATATTAAGCACAAGAATTTAGGTGATTGATACCAGTCTAAGTGTAGATCTTCATTAATTCATCCTAGATAGCCTTAATCATTTATTCTTGATCTGCTCTTGGACCTCATCACCTCTCTACTATCCTTTGCAATAGGATGGCATGGTACAATTCTGTAAACTGTTTATATTGCTATCTTTTCCTGTTTTTCCTGAAATCTCTGAAGCAGAAAGGTAACCCCAGTCAGAATAGCCTCTTCGTAAAAAAAAAAAAAAAAAAAAAAAAAAAAAAAAAAAAAAAAAAAAAAAAAAAGGATATATCTTTAAAGCAGCTTTCCTTCTGGTTTTGTGTTTCAGAACTGTTTCAAGAAAAACAAGGTCAAGTGTATGGTATATAACAGAAGTAACAAATTGCTGAGTTATGGGAGACAGCGAGGTGGACGAAAAAAAAACAAGGCACCAAAAAAGAATCCAAAATTTAAGGCTATTAATGGCTACCAGGTAAATAGTAAACTACAAATTAGAACATGAATAAAATTACTAGACAATAAATAAAGATTTGTGTATCTTGATCAAGATGTTTCATTACTAGATATAGTTAATTGGCTTTTTCTTACATGAGATTACTTTTTATGCCATAAGGATTCAGACTTACATATCGTCTATTACTGTTTTCAGTGTGTTGCTCGAAGCAGATAATACTTCTCTTGTGTTTAAGAACTGTTTAATTTTTAGGGTGTCTTTTAAAGGGAAGAAATATACAATGAGACTTAAGAGAAATACTGAATGTGTATTTGTGGCAGCAAATTAGGAATTTGCTCTTTAATCAACAAATTAAGACTAATATTTTGAGATAAACGTGATATCTTCTGAGTCGCTGTCTGACTGTTGATATTAAAACTCATTATTCAACCAAGAAGGTACAAAGAACATGAATATCTAAGGTGTTTTAATTTATATGTAATAAATAATTTCCACAAGTCCTTGAGTTGTTTTTTTTTTTAAGAGTCAGAATAGAGAAAACTTTCATCTGTGTCCATTTAAACTATAAGAAAGCAAGAACTTACTATGCTTGCTTGAGTAGTTTCACTGACTTCATGACTTCTGATATAAGGAAGCTGAAAAACTCAGCAAACTTTAGAGCTAAACTCTTTATTTAGGCAATTTGCCAGAGATAACTAATTTATGTCATGTCGACAGGAAAGAGAGTGGAAACGTAAGTAAAGGAATAGCAGAGGTAAAGATTTTAGATATTATGATATAAGTGAACACCTGCCTGTAAATTAAAAGCATTTAAAAATTCAGATTCGTTTTTTCTCTTCTGTTATGAAAAATATCTGTCTCTTCAGATCTGAGTATAAAGTTGAGAAAACAAGAGCAGTTCTATGTTACTTTACAACTGAAAATGTGTATATATATACACACAGTGAAAAACAAAGGAAAAACCTTGATTATTGTGACAAGAGTGCTTAAAAAACAGACAAGCCAGATTGCCTTTAGACTTCCAAACAATGTCTACTAAATTCATTAACAACACTTCATGACAGTGCTTAGTTATTGCACATTAACAATCAATATTGTTTTAAAGTTTATTACATTGTCTTCAACAAAGCCTCAACACAACGTTTACAACGTGTCTTCAGCACCTGAATTCTCAATTATCTGTGTGTGTGCAACTCCACATCACTGATGCCACTGCTGGCTGCAGTTTGTGGTGGTCCTTGGTGAGAGCAAGGTGATCAGCCTTGAGAGCTGTTGGCAGGAGAAGTCAGATGTGCATTGTTTTATCTTCTTCTTCAGTTTTTCTCACTTGCACCTGCTGTTTTCATGCTATTTGCTGCTACAGTTCCCTTTCCCATCCTCGGGAGGGAAATCATCTCCTCCTGATGCTGCTTTGAGGGTGAAGGATATCTTTCCAGTTATCACGGTATACTTAGTTGGAAGTCTTGTGGATTTGCAGACCCTTGTGATTATATTGTCCTCTGCAACTTTGTCTTACTTGGATGCCTCTTATATGCAACTTCTATTTTCCCCTTTGGAGAATACATAAGTATTCTCATACTTATGTAAATTGCTGGATTGTCTGGCTCACAGTGTTATGCCCTGACAATGCTACAAAACTTACATACTGTTCTTGCTTACATTATTTCAGTGTGCTTATATCCAAGTTAGAATTAATTGTATGATTATCAACTTATTTATAATTCCTAGATGTCACAGTGGTTCCTAGTAGTTGTAAAACACTGCCTCTGTGCCTGCTGTGGAACATACAGGCTTCTCACAATGAAAGAGCACCCTCTGCATGCTCGCTATTCAAGCTACATAAAGCTTTTCTGACAAAGGAGTTCCAGACAGTATCTCTCTAAAAGGATTGTTAGAAACCTCCAGCTTCTGGCCTTCCATGTTTAGCAAGCACTATTTATATCCACTTTCTCTTTGCAAAGATTATTTCTAGTTTTTAGTCTAGACTATAGTGTAAATTCTGAGGAACATAGTGATCAGATGTGTACAGTTCAGATGTGCTGAGGTCTTTTGTGCCTTTTTTCTTGGAGCAAAACCTCAAATCTTGCTGGCTTGCTAAAATAAATCATCTTTGTCTATGCTATTGGGAACTGCCTCCTGCTCCTCCTAAATAAAAAGTGGATTATAACATTAGGGACACTTCAGCATTGAAAGCCAAGGAGATTAATGTCTGCACTGAAAAGTCATGGCTAAGAAAAGGTAAGTGCTGAATGAAAGAGATGTGGCTGTTTGCAAAGAGAAAGGGATTTAAATGGAGTTCAGAAGAACTGGAAGTACACATTAACCATGATGGAACAGAATTCTACTGACAATTTTCATTTAGTCCTTTCAGCACACAAAATCCATAAATCCTAATCAGAAAGCTATGTTTGATAGGTTGTCTATCCCCAGTAACTAGGTGCAAAGTCATGACATCAGCTGAACTCTTTCCTTTGTAATTTAATGGAAAAAGAACTGGAATTCCATCCTGCAAGTCATCAGCAGAACTTTTTATATAAGCGAGTTTTGCCCATATTATCAATTGCAAAGAAGTTTTGTTTTGGTTTTTTTTTCTCATTTAATAAGGAGCTGCAAAGTTATTCTGATTTCTCTATACATGTTGGAGAATTATTTTTGAGACCTTTCTAGTGTGGGTTGAAATACATAATATGGGTTAATTAATCTTTGGAATTCTTCACAAACTATGCATGCTGAGTGCTTGCAAGTCAGAGTTATATGTTTTTGGTATCTGATGACTTATTACATTTAATTGTTTCCACTTCTATTGGCTTTGTCTCATTTAGGTGGAAAGTAAATAATCAAAAGCACATGAAAAATGCTGTGTCCACAATAGAAAGCAGTGTTGTATCATAGGGCAGGTCTTCTATATCCAAATACCATTGTTAAAGTGCCTACATTGACAATATATGGAATATTTTATATACGATATGGCTTTTACATCCTCCAGGTTAGTTTTACTCAGTTTCACTGGGTAAATGTCCCTACCATCCTCCTGATATGAAAATGTCCAAAAGGAGAAATCATTAGTTCAAACACTTAAATCTGCCCAAGCCCTGTAAGTGCATCTAAGGCCAATCTGAGATCAGAGCTCCTGTTCTGGTTAACTTTAAAAATAATCAAATACTTGTTAATGCATAGCCCTTTCAAACTGAATCAATGCTCAGGGATAGCCAGAGGATTCACTTTGAAACCTCGTTAGTGCTCTTAGTAAGCACACTAATGTGGATTTACACATTTAAAAGATGTCTGTGCTTTTATTTTAATAACTTTCGTCTAGAAATGTAAACTATTGCACTTAGAAATATAATAACAAACCATGTTAACACATATTAAAAAAGCCTGACCATTCCTCCAAGCACACATTATTTATTGGAATAATATTCTTAGCAACAAAGGGATGTGAAAGTGTTTGAAGGAAAAAAAATGTGCAATTGAAACAAATATTCACAAATAATCTGTTTTTCCAGCTGTCCATTTCCTTTTTGTACTTATTATTTTTTTGGCTCGGTTTCAGTTGTTTATGTTTTTTTAGTAAGTGTAATGTTATTGCTTGTGACGCACTAATAGCTAATTTAATTTCTGTTAGTTTAAAGTAAGTTCACATCTTTTGTCTTTTTTTTTTTTCCCGGTAGTTTCTTTTATCTTGGAAATAACTAGGCCTGTCTTAAGACTCTTGCTTAACTTTGTCTGCTTTGACCTGTGATGATTAGTACACATATCAGTCGTTTAGTCAAACATTGTAACTCTACCCTGAAAAATTAAGTGAATCTCCATCATAGAACATATTTTTTTTCAACTAGAGACAGATTTTATTGTGCTAAAGACACAGATGTGTGTTTCATTATGCAGTTTCTCAATAGTATTAATGAAATGACATTAGAAAAGCATCAATTATTTACATAAGCACAGAAATACAGAGTGTATCTACAACAGAATTAATTTTGTACATCCTAAATTGCTTTTTGGATCTGAATTAGCTTTTTATATAAGTAGCACTACAGTAGCATTATTACAATGATAATCTATAAATTAATAAATCATGCTGCAGCACTGAATAAATCCTTAAATGCAAAATTTTATTTAATAAAAATAGGGGAGAAGTTTTGTTTCCCTGTTTTTTAAAAAAATGAATATAAAAATTTATGTATATTATAGTGACAAGGATAATGTATCTATTAAAGAGATAGACGCACTTGAAAAAATAGTTAAAATGGAAGTTTTCTGAAAGTATGTATAAAATGCTTTTCTGTATTTAGCTATATTTTTTTCTTTGTTTCCTTTTTTTTAATGGGTTTTATCCTTTTATATTTTTTTTTCTGTTCTCTGTCCATAAGATTTGTATTACTGGCATGATTTTCTGATAAGTAATGTCATGTTTGTGAGGTATTTCAGCTTAAGGCTAGAAAAGATTGAGTTGCTAGTAATTTTAATGCCTGTGCAGATAATTCTGATTTAATCTAAACCCACGTATATTTAGAAAAAATATACTCTAGATAAAAATAGACTTTAGAAATACTTATATCTAGGTTTCTTCCTGTGCTGAACTGTATTATGGCTCTATCATTCCTATTGTCCTTTCCAGGTTCTGCCACCACTAACTTGCTGCCTTTAAAAGTGAGGGGAAATCTACCAAATTTTTTTCACTGAAGATTTGAATGTAAAGCACATGATCTCAAAGAAATGAAGCTGTTTGATAAGGAAACATCATGTTTTCCCTGGAAGAAAGTAAGATTAAATAAATACACTCTTATGTCTTCCTCTGTGCAGTATAAGGCTGTTTAAAGATTATCAAAATTAACATTTACCTGTAATTCTGTAACAAATCCACCGAAGACTCTTTTGTTGGACGGGGTTGTTTTGGGGTTTTTTATCAGCTTTTCTGATAAGGACACTAAGGAATTATTCTTCCATTGGTTTTTGCCAGCTTCATGCTAGGTTTAACCTTGTTTAACCTTACTTTTGTCCTATTTTTTTTCATCAGCCCAGCTGCTTCTGCCTGCCAGGTTATACTGTTGTAGGTGTAAAACCATCTTGATACTGTTAGGGAAATGCATCCCCCCTAACTGAAGCCATGTAAAATGTTGACAGTCAGTTTAAACTGTCATCAGAATCATTGTTGAAAGAGAGAAAGAACAGAGCATCTATAATTCAGACTGCTTAGCAATATATATCTCCAAGGGAAGACAGGAGTCAGCCTTTGGAATAACCTTCTGTGCAGATTATCAAGGGAACAAAGATGATCATATCAGATAAAATTCCCAGCTTTTACAAGTTGGAATTGAGTCTTTATTCCAAAGCAGTCATAACTGTCTCTATTTCTTATCCTAATTCTTCCCATGCCCATTCATTATTTATTGTTTTCATTCTTAAATCTCTCTCTGCCCTTTTGCTGTCTCTCCCCTTCTTCAGCTTTCTCCAGTCTCATCATTCAAACAGGTGATTAACAAATGCTGGTTTTTCTTTCCAGCAAAATGTCTTCCTTCTCTGACCCTTGAAAAGTTTGCCAACTGCTCTAACAGCTAGTTTAGTTCTTCCTTGCAATTTCATAACCTGGAATAATTTTGATAATCTATTTATTGCAATTCTATAATTCTTCCTTCTATAATGCATTTAGTTCCTCATTACACTGCTATTGAAACTGAAAAACGTTATGTATTTCTGGTCTCAGGAGATCTTCAATTTGACTTAGTGACCTGAATACAATTTTAAT
This sequence comes from Vidua macroura, assembly GCF_024509145.1. Classification (NCBI taxonomy): domain Eukaryota; kingdom Metazoa; phylum Chordata; class Aves; order Passeriformes; family Viduidae; genus Vidua; species Vidua macroura. The sequence continues at coordinate 43,294,698 of NC_071572.1, read as the reverse complement.
GTACTGAAGATAAGCATGCAAAAAACTATATGTTTGTTGAATGGCATTTTCCCTGCAACATTTTCAGAATGAATGGTGGCATAAATGTGTTGACAGCAGCTAATCTCAGAGGATGAAGTATGCATTCCTAATAAGCTCTTTACTTATGTTAAAGGAGAGTGAATGACAGGCAGTGCAAGATCTCATCTAAAAGGCAAAATACATTGCAGTGCATAATAATGCACATAACAGGTCTGCTCACTTATGAGCTGTGGATAAATGCAAGAAATCACCACAATAATATGCCTGAAGACAGAACACTTATCCTCGTTGTGTGGGTGAGTGTGCTGTAGAGATCAATTAGATCACATAACTCCTGCAGACAGTAAGAATAGCAGTAATAAAACCTAAAGCAAAGAACATATTGCACAGCGTGCTGACAAGGTCAAATTGATAGTAATGATGTGTGGTGGCAGCATTGCAGTAAGGTTGTCTTATACTGTATGCATCTGATATTGGCTTTCATTACCAATATCCTGGAGTACAGTCAGAAGCTTACTAACACGATAGTGATTACCCAAAGGGCAAAAGCAAATAAGACAGGCATTTCAGTTCTTGTGCACCCTTGCAAACTGCATGAAGGCAGAAAAAATTGTCTCTCGTGCTAGATCTACAATGCTTGCTACCACTGGGATCAAATTGAGTTTATACTGCCTGTTGTCCATTTTTAAGCTGATGTAGTCCTTTAAAGCATGTATGTGCTTAGTGAGTTTATTAAGCTAGACTATCAGAGACTCTAAATCAACCAGTAAGACATAACATACACAAGATGTACTGTTGTTCTGGAAACTTCATGTTAATACTGGGTGGGCACTTAAAAACGTAGGGTTGGACCTGGTTTGAAAAAACCCCAAATATTTGGATGAGTGTCTAGTATTTTTGCAACACAGAATTTTCATAGCTTTTTAAAAACTAAACAAAACCAAACTAAACTAAAACTAATCCTATGTTTTACATGAGATAAAATTAATCTTTCTCCCTGAAATTCATCTTCCCTTACAAAATAAGTAATTTAAACACAAGGAGTTTTAGTCTCTACTGAATAAGACATGCTCATAGACAGAAAGGTTAATGAAAAACAGTATCCTTTGGAATGATATATCAAACATTTCAAAGAAATGCATCTGGGAAGTTACTTCTGGTCTTATCTGATGTCCTAGAAGCTCACACAAAATGTGAATGGCTGAATAAAATTAAGCAGAGGATTTTTCCATGAGGTATTTCTCTGGCTCATTTAAGCATTTAGGTGAATAGTAGGTTTTGTAACATGGTAACATGCAATGTTCCTGCCCACACAAAAAAAAAAAAAAGTTTAAAAAGTTTTAATACTGAAAATATTGAAGATATTTAAAGCAGAGGTGAACATTCAGAAAATGGGAATTTGTGAACTTGACTGCTCTTGACTTTCCTTCTCATTTCAACATTAAAATGAACAGCTGCTCTTTCCCTCATGCATGACATTTTCTGGGTATTATGATTCTTCTCTTTTGTGGTATTAACTATTCAAGGAATCAAGGCTGGCATAACAGGACTTCAGTGAAGTATGTTAGTCAGGTCTGCCCACATACTCCAGATTTTCCTGTTTGTGCATTTGACACTGCTTTGAATTTTTGTCTGACACAGCTGAGAGGATTTTTGTGGCTCTGACTTCTTGTACATCCATGTCATGTTGGGGGAAAGACACCTGTGAGGAAAAGGCTGGGTGTTGACTATGATTCAGACGTGGTGGACATGGGTAGGAACAACAAAGAAACAGTGCCCCTGACATTTGGATTACCCAGATGAGTCACCTCAGGTATTCAGATATTGCAGAAGGAAAATCATAGAACCACAGAATGGCTTGGGTTGGAAGGCACTGCCTTAAACATCATCTAGTTCCAACTCCCCTGCCATTTAAAAAGATTTCTGAAAGATCCATTCAACCTGGCCCTGAACACTTCTTGTGCCTGTTCCAGTGCCTCATCAACCTCACAGTAAAGGATTTCTTTTTCATATTTAATCTAGATATTATCCTCTTTCAGTTTAAAGCCATCAGCTCTTCCACTGCCGCTAAATGCTCTTTTTACAAGTCCCTCTCAGGCTTTCTTGCAGTCTGGCTTTTGTGTGTTTCAAACACTAATTTAATATTTTAAATAAAGGTTTCTGCGTATCAGAGGCATGATTCATACAGACTAGAGGCTTCTGGAGAGTTGGTCTTTAAACCATAGCAAGCATATGCCACTTCCTTCTCAGTGATGGCCACATTTCCAACCTCAACATCCTCTATGCAGCACTGCCATGGCTGCATCAACTATGCAGCACTGCCATGGCTGTAGCTCTAATGCCATCTCCTACTATCATACTCCTAGCTCCTGGTTCCTGTCAATCTTCTGTCCCTCACTTCCTTCAAAAACTTACTTTTTTAGAATGTGTGGGCCCTCTCTTCTGTCATTACTCAACTGAAGAATTATATTCTGTTTGGAGAATCATTACTGGTTATACACATTCAGGAAAACAATCTTATCATCATTATATTACATGTTTTACCTTAAACATGCTTGATATGCTTTCTGAATACTGAATAAGTTTTTAATTTACATTATGACGTGTCTCGTCCCCAATTTCGCAAGAGCAGATCTATTGTCAGCCCCGGCTAGCTCTCCACGGGGCGACAGGGCAGCGAGAGGCACTCCCTGCTGAACCCAGCTGGGCTTTTGAGAGTGCCTTTGTGGATCCAAGGACACTGCTGATCCCACCAGCAAGGAAGGAGGCAACACTCTTCTGGGGGTAGGTCTAAGATTTATTGTGACTCCGAGGAGAGCCTCAGAGCCCAACAGCACACAAGGGGGTCCCAGAAGAGAGTGAGCTCTGGTCCTCGAGCAGGCCCTGATATAGGGAGGGCGGGGAAACCCGATCAGCCAATGGGAGAAGACCTGGGAGGGGCCCTCTGAGGGAAGGACACCCAGGGGTATCCACTTAGGAGGGAGGAGGGGAGGGACCCCAGGCCATTGTCCAGTCACCCAGCGACCCCGGCAGAAGCCTCCAGACAAAGGGGAAGGATGGGCAACTCACCTGGGAGGGGTCAGGGGCATGAGTCAGGGTTTCGGATTGATGGACACAGGTGTTGATGGGAAAACCTGGGATGAACCAAAAAGATACAGAGGGATAAACCATTTTGAACATACATATAGTGGAACCTAAAAACACAACTCCACAACATTATACCCTTTTTCCTCCCAAAAGCTGAATTTCTCACAGGACTTCTCAGGAAACAAAAATAAAATCTTAGAAAATACTACAGTAACTTGCCCTTGTAAATAACTGCCTAAGAATTCACTTACATGCTTGCAAATGTTCAGGAAAGTTGATGCAAATTAATAAACCTTCTGAAAAAATATCCAAACTAATAAGCACATAAAAAAAATTAATTTTTTTTTTAAAAATTAAATTTTTAAAAAAATTAGCATCAATTTTCAATTTCTTTTTAACCTATGCATGATTTTTTTGTAAAAAATTACACATACTGCACTTCAGTTATTAATCACAATATTTTCTTTTTCCCTAGGTTTTCTTTTTATAAGAAGAAAATCCATTTTCTTAACATGTGTCTTTTATTATATTCTTCCTTTTCAGATTCACTGTAAATGGCCAAAGCAATGTCTTACCTAGATGCAACATTTTGGAAGATTGCTAATATCAGTTTATTAATAAACGAATATTATCCTAGCACCTTCTCTTACCTACATTATACATCTTTGATCAAAGAGCCTAAAGATTTGTCGGTACTTCAGTTATTCCATACACTCTCCTTTAACAGCAGGTATGATTATGACTAATGCAGCCTACATCAAGATGACTTCCCTAATATGCTGAGATTAAAAAGGAAAAACAAAAACACATTCATTATGTTGCAGCTCTGAGTTTTTGTGCTGAATAGGAAAACATATACGTGTAAGCAGTATTACAATGGTTGTAATTACTTCTGCAGTAAAAAATGCATTACAATTCACTGTTCTTTATCAGCTGGAAAAACAGCTTTTGAAACATTGCATGTACTTTCATGAAGAACAGAACAAGAGAGACTCCTGCTGGTTCAAACTCTACAGAAATTAGCACTTTTTTATGAACTCTCTTTTTTCCATTCTTTATGTAATTACACTGTCATTCTTCCATAATACCAAAAGGCTCTGAAGCTGAGTGAATGCACTACACACTCTCCTGCAGCTCAGAAGAGCTGACTATTTGAATTTTTTTTTTAATTTCTGAGACAAATAAAAGAAGAAGGAAGAAGGGCAGAAGTCAAGGATACACACATACAATCACATGAAGTACCACATAGTAGTTTATGTGGTTCTATTATGTCTATAGCAAATTATGAAGCTACTTATTCAATATGTGCTGTTCTTAGTTGAGAAAGTGATTATTCGGTGCAAATATTTATGTATGTACATATCTCTTATGCAAAAGTAAACCAAATCAGACCATCAAGAAGAGCACAATTCACAAAATTGTTTCATTAAGCTTAGTTCTATTCTCAGGCAAAATTTTAAATTACTGTGACAAAGAATTCTGAGTAACAATGACTTATACTGTTTTTTTTCTCATGTGATGTTTGTTTTGTTCTGTGCACAGGAGGTTGGCCACTGCTTAGAGAAGGAAGAAACTGCAACTCAGTATTCCCTCACCCTCCTCCTGCAATATGTCGCTACATACTACACAAACCTGTACTGGAAGGAAGTTTACACTTTAATATTTATAGTTCTCACCTTTGTATCTGAGGGCTAGATATTTAAAAGGATTTAAGGGCTGGACAAAGGTGCTTAATATCCAAGTCCCAGTTGATGTAGTGAGAACTACACACTATGCAGAAATACTGGTGTATCTTTGAGGACTACAGCTATGGAGAGTGAGTGTCCACTAGCATAGCCTATACTGCACCACAGGGATAGCACAAAGATGCCTATGGAAGCCCCAAATCCAGGCTGGTATTTTGAAATAAAAGAGCCAAGTCCAGTAGCTGCTATTTCAGTATTTCACAAAATACTGAAAATGACAGTCCACCTGAGCCGCCTTGGAAGGATAAATGACTTCAGCAACTTTTGCTTTTGGAAGTAGTAACTGTTTCTGTCCCTTGCTGGTTTTTTGTACACTATAAGGAGATACTCTAATTCCAAAATGAATATTGCCAAACCTTTTGCCCAGCTGCCTTCAACCCTTGAGGTACCAACCTTTACTGGTAATAATTTTTTGGGGTGCTTAGGTATCTGCATCAAATTACAGTGTTTTGTCAACAATGAGCAGACCTTTCCTGATCAGCAACCACTGGAATTTAATATTAAGGGTTTTTCCTATTATGTCAGCTAGGGTTAAAAATTAGTTTTCTCAGAGATATTAACTGTACAGAAACTATAAATGGAAGAACAGTAACATTTTCTTCTATTGAATAAATTAGCAGCTATACATGCTCCTTGGAAATTTAATATTCTCATTAAAAATCCTTCCCTTTAAAGGGACTGGAATGAACATATTCAAAGCCCTCCTGGCTCTCACTCATTTCAGATTACAGTTGTCAAGATGAGATATTTCTGAAAATAAATTTTATGTACTTCATCTTGAAAAATGCTCCTGTACTATATTAAAGCAAAGGGAGAAATGGCAGTGATTTTTTCAGTATCACAGGATATATTTATAATAGGTTTTACCATAGAATCCTTTTTGCAGAATTTTTCAAAAACTTTCATAAGTCTGAGTCATCCTCTCCCCCTCTCTCTCTCCTCCCTTTATCTTTGATGTCTTTCCTACCTTCTTCTAGGAATAGTAAAGGACTTCACTAACACATGAAGTGCAAGAAGGCAGCAGTCAAAAAGGAAAGGTGATGCAACACCATGCAATTAGAGTTGGCACTGAAGTGCACAGGAACATCCAACTGTAAATGGCATGGTGCAATAGGCACAGCACAGAGCTGCTGCTATCAGGTGAGAAAAGGCTCAGGCAGTCTCTGAGGTCACAGGCTTTAGCTCAGCATGATGTATCCCAGGTGGGAAATCTCAAAGCACCCCCAGGCTCCTCTGCTGGGGGCTTAGAGCACATGCCTCCTGTTAGAATGCAACTGGGACATCAGGCCCTTCCTGGCAAGGAAGCTGCAAGCCTACAAAGAAACTCAAGGCAGATGGTCCAGCTCCCCAAAGGGAAAGCAGCCCACAACTCTGCACCACACACAATCTAGCTGAAGTTGTGCTGCCATCATGGAGGGTACCAAAGCAGGGGAGGATAATAGGAAAAGCCCAGCACAAGGTGAGCATGCTGACGTAGTCTGCACTAGAGGAAGTAGCTTTGTCTCTCATTCATCTGAAGTGACAAGAGGCCAATTTTGTTTCAAGATGGTGATTGTGTTTTCATCTGTACCTGTGAACCAGATACAGAATATGGTTTTACTTTGTAGGTGCAACTGCATGACAACTTGCTACAATATATGCTTTCTGGATAACTATTGGCTGTTCTATTATTCAGTATCATCAACTCTTTAGCAGTCAGTTAAAGTGCTAACTCACACTGCATCTGTGGGCTAGACTAATTTTCAGCTACTCAATACCAGTAAATTATTTAAAGCACAACGGAGGACTTGTGTTTTCTTACTGCTTGACAACTTGCAATACATGAGCCAAGGATTTAGTAAGGCTGGGAACTTCCACAGCAAAAGTGGATGATTGCAAGCATTTTCCTCTGAAGTCTGACGCAGCAGGGTATAGGGTATTTGCAGTAGACAGCTGTCACCTGCTCGAGTACATTTATGTTGCCTTGCCCTGGTGACACTGGAGATGTAAGTCGGTTCAGAACACTCATGTTTTTATTTAGGTTTTTTATAGTCTGCTATTTAGAGCTTCAGCTTAGCCTTCAAAGCAGAGGTGAAGTTAAATGTATTTTACCACTTAAAAAGTTAGGTAGGACATTGATGTATTAAGTTGAAAACACAGATCCAGGCTGGAAGAGAAATTCATGTTGCTCTAGGAAGTCAGGGGTGAGGACAGGACAGTGGCAGGACAGAAACTCTCTTTGGTTCCTTTCACATCATTAAAATAGGAAACAAAGAGAGATTCCAGGTGTAGTTACTTCACAGGGGCAGTTGAAACTCTTCAATACTATGATGGAAAGGTTTTAGTGATATCAGTATTTCCATAGCTACTTCAGAATTTGCAGCAGTAAAGTGATACTCTATGAGGATGTAGCAAGGAGCATGCTTGACTTTTCGGAGCCAGGTGCTAACTAAGAGATAAGCAGAATTTACCTATTAGTAAAAAGTCATTAATCTTAAAGTTTCAAAATCTCTGCTTACCTTTACTCAATCCATTGTATTTTTTGCAGCTGGGCAATGTAAACAGGTTCATTAAAAAAAAACTGTATTTCACAAAGCTAAGCTGATTTACAAAGTTCATTAATATTGTATTATTTATAAATTTATCACCACAGTTACAAACAGATGGTCTTGTAATGCTTTTCTACTTTTGCATGGTTGAGATAACAGCAAAAATTATTATCAGTTGTTATAGCTGTCTAAATGTAAATATAAAGCAGAGCTAGGTCTCTTATGTAAATGGGAACTATTATTTGTGACCTGGAAATTTTTAATATACACTCAAAAATGTAAATATTTTTCTATCACTGCTGGTGGGCCTGATCTTGAAGTTGTTTATCAGAACAAATAGATCCTTTTCTCTACTCAGACTGGATGTAGCCAATATTTAGCATGATGTGCATGTGTTTATTAATCTTTGTCTTCCTCTACATCACCATTTTGGGCTCATTAAATTAGCAGTCTGGCTTTTAAGTGGAGCTGTGAAAATTAGATAATAAATGTTATTGCCAAAGAAATACAATGATGTATTTATTTCAGTGTTTGACCCAGAGGGATTGGCGTAAGTTTTCAAATTAATTAGCATTCCTTAGGTCACCATAAATTTAACACTCCTTTGTTTCTGTTGAGAATATACTAATTGCAGATTTTTTTGCTGATGAGCATCATATTGTATAATAAATATATGGAAGTTTCAGTGAAGCATCCTTTCTTTTCAGCATATTTGCATGCAGACGACATTCCCTAAAAATACTCATTAAAGTTTTTTAAGAAAGAAAAAATACAAGTTACTTCTAGATGAAATTATTTTATAATAATTTTGATTTACAATTTCTGAATAAAAATACAGTTTTGAAACAATGGTTTAAAGGCAGATTAATAATTAAGAAATAAATTAGTAATTAGTAAATTAGAAAAAAAATTAGATTTTCCTGCCTCAGATAATAACATATTTGTCCAAAAATAGTATGACTGACATTGTTAGGGCAATTTGCAGGGAACACTACTATTAAGATGACTCAGTGAAATAATTTAATCCAAATGTTTTTTACTTCAGTGATGGTTTTCAAATATTTTTGTGCTGAAGCAAATATTCCAACTACATAAATAATTATTTTTAATAATTTCTTCTCATTCTGCTCCCCAGAATGCTGCATATTTCATTCACACATAGGAATCTTAATGATATTGATGGATTTTATATTTAGAAGAGACTGTATTACCTTTTGCATCTGCACATTCACAACTCATCTTCTCAAATAAATCTGTAGTGATGTTTTCTATTACATTTGAAAGATAACATTAGGGATTCTAGAAGCAGTAAAAGAAGATGAAATTTCTGATAGAAACATTTTGATAAAACTCAGACTTCACAAAAGCAGAAATGGGCTTGAAGTTGGTTTTTTGAAGAGTCACCACAAACTAAATACTAGGTTTTCATATGTGAGCATAAGAGCACAAAAATCAAAAATAATAGTTATGCTTTTGGAGTTTCCCATTTTATCTTAAATTTTGTTTGAGAAAAAAAGAGAGATAGAAAAAAACCTCTTTTTGTATGAGGAAAAAAAAAAAAAAAAGAAAAGTCCAGAAACCCAAACCCCAAGTTATTTTATTATTTGCATGATTTGTATAGTGCAACTTTTAAAACCAGGAAATTAAAAAAAAAAAAAAAAAAAAAAAAAAAAAAAAACAAAAAAAACACAAACAAACAAAATAGAAAGTGGAAATAAGCATTTTTTTTTGTTTGTTTTGCTGCTTATTACACTGTATTGTTGTGCACGGTGTTTAAAAACGTTGCTTGCATTCTGTTTCAGGCATAGTGCTGTTTGATAAATGAGTTTAATACAGTAATGTTTACCTCAGAGAAAATTCTGCCTATACTTCAGAGAGGCTTTTGTGCATAAAATCTGTTTATCACATTTTCTAATACAGAATGTGGTCAGCATTTGTACTGTGGGAAAAGCTAAAACATTTCCCATTAATCTTTACAGATTAGTAAAATTAATTTTTTATTGATTAGTAAATTCTTTACAGATTAGTAAAATTACTTACAGAAGCTAAAATAAATGTAACTAAAAACTTCATGCATTGAGAAATACCATGATATTTTTATTTATAGGTTGTTTTAGGAAACTGATGTACATATATATGCAGATGACAACAACTTCCTGGCCACCAACATACTAATCCAGCCCTCATTTCACAGGAAACCTGAGTAAGTGAGAATTTGTTTGTTTTATGAGGGTTTCATTTGGTTTGTGGTGGTTTAATTTTAGGGGGGATTTTTTAATAATATAAGGTCAAATTCCTTCAAATAAAGAACTTTTACAACAGAGAAGCTACTGTTTTTCTGATGTGCATGCTATTATTTCAAGGGATAGTCTAATGACATTGACATCTGAGAGTGATTGAATGAATGAGCAGACTTGGAATTTTTTTCCAGAATTACCTATCACATCCAATACTGGTGCGATCCATTACACTCTACTTCATTGCATCTTCACATCACAGTTTGCAGCAGAAATATGTTCAACAGAATCTGCATTTTGTGATTTTCCTTTGCTAAAGACATTATTGTTTTATACAGTTCCTGAACATATATACTTAATGTAAAGTCCATCAAAACTTACTCCATGTTTTTCAGTTTTTCTGCAGTGATTGAGTCATGGCTATGTAAAAAAAAAAAAAAAAAAGAAGCCATTTTACCAGTAATTCTTACATAAAAATGGAAAAGCATAAAAGCATATTGCTACAAAATCAGATGATTAACATGCATGCCTTTATGCAAGCTAATATGAGACAGGCATTGTTTTTGAAATTGATGGTAAGGGGACTACAGAATCAGAGATTATAAAAAGAACTAGACATTGTATATATTTATATACTTAAAAACTTTATAAAACATTAAAAAAATACATTTGTAAAATATAGATAACCTAGTGTACTTATTTTTAGGAACATTGTGATTTAATATTTTAACAGCTATTGACTTTCATGCATTTCAATCAATACCATAGTCAATATTTTTTCAATAATGAAAATTTTTCTTTAATTGTCTATACTCTAAAAAATTGATTGATGTAAGACTGTGATCTAAATAGTAATGGTGTGTAACATTGTAAAATATAACTTTATTGATGCGTTTATTGAAAGATTTATTGAAACATGGTGTGATTCTTGGGCTGTCCTGTGCAAGGCCAGGAGTTGGACTTGATTATCCTGGTGGCTGCCTTCCAACTCTACATATTCTATGACTCTATGGAGTTGTGAGAAGGACAAGGCAGAATGTGCTCACACAGTGACTGACTCAGTCCCCAAGAGCAAAAGGGGGTCACAAGTGATGCCATGGCTCTGCTGCACTGCCTGGAATGCTGAGTCTGGGTCATCTGGCAGCAACACTCAATGACACAAATGACACGTGAAGGTGAGTAAGAGCCACACCAGCCCTTGGCTCCATTGATGGCACTGTGCTTTGAGACAGGCATGACCTTCATGGATAATAGGGGTGGCAACCTGACAATGCTGCTGACTTTTGCCAAAGGGCAGGGTGTCAGGGGGCAAGGTGACAAGAATAAGTACAAGCTGGGAGGAGAATAGATTGAGAGCAGCCCTGAGGAGAAAGACTTGGAAGTCTTGGTGAATGAAAAACTTGACATAAGCCTTCAATGTGCATTTGCAGCCCAGAAAGACAATCATCTCCTGGGCAGCATCAAAGGAAGTGTGACCTACAAGGGTCAGTTTCTTGTCCAGGGAAGTGCTTCTCTCCATCTACTCCCCTCTCGTGAGATATGACCTGGTATCCTTCCAGTGCCTAAAGAGGTCCTGGAGAGAGCTGGACAGAAACTTTTCACAAGATCATGTAATGATAGGATGGGAGTGGTGAGGCACTGGAACAGGTTGCCCAGAGAAGTTGTGGATGCCCCATCCCTGCAAGTGTTCAAGGCCAGGATGAATGGGGCCTTGAGCATCCTGGTCTAGTGGAAGGTGCTCCTTTCAGTGGCAGGGTGGCTGGAACTAGGCGATCTTTAAGGTCCTCTCCAAACCTCTGTAATTCTGTGATTAATCATATAGCCTTGCATAGGTGAAAATCCTTGCTCTCAATTTTGTAGAAATGTTTAACAGCAACTAATTGCCAGTTGGTTATGTAAGACAAACTTCAAGAAGGAAGAAATAGTCAGGTATCAACACTCAAAAATTAATCTAACTAATTTTCTGATAACTGAAAATTGCTATGCTCAATTCAGAAACTATAAATCCACAGTACTGTAGGAAATTATTCATATTATTATATTTAAATGTTCTCCTGTTTAGAATTAAACATTTAATATGCTAATAAATAATGCTACATTTAATAGCTTTATCCTGAAAATGCAGAGTTCAGTAGTTCCACTGAATGTAATGAAAATATAAATATAAGTTACTTGCCTGAATATAGGATCACTGAATTGGCTCTGAGCATCTCTATTTTCAGTGTAGAGTGTGTTCATTTAGGTATGTGATATATTCTAATTGGAGACATGCTACTAAATCTCTGTGAATCCCCTTGAAAATTGAGATATGGAAGAAAAGGTATTTAAAGCTTTTATTCATAATGCTACCATAGCTATTGCGATGAGTAAATGGCTTAAGCTATCTTAAGACCTTTTCTACGAATAGATGTAATGCTACTTTGTTCCTCAGCTAAGAAAGAAAAATGACGTGGGTTTTTTTGAGGGTTTTTTTAAAAAAAGTTATAAAGTTAAACAGGAATATATTTTCACACAGTGCAAATGATTCTGTACTAAAAAATCCTCCTTTTATGTGTTTTTTTGGATTCATGTAGGGCTCAGAATTTTGCATGCTTTGAGTTAGTTCAACATTTTTTCATTATAAATCTAAAATCTTTGAAGACAAAGACTAAGATAATGGAAAAACAATAGTCTTATGAAGATATAAGAAATATTCCTGAGTATTTCTCCACTTAGAAAGTATTAGTTTGTGACCCAGGAGAAATAATTAACTAGTACTGAGGAACTGGGGGAGGGAAGCTTATATTTTTTTTTCTATTTGGAAAAATAGAAAAATAGCTCAGTTCAAATAGCTCAGAAAATATTCTGCTGGACATAATTTTATCATATTGCATCAAGTTTCTTTTTCCTGGTATCAAATTAACTTAGTCTGAAACCTCTCAATAATATTGATTCTATAGCAGTTGATGTATTTTTCTGGCATACATACTAGCTAGTTTTTAACACTGTTGGTGACTCATATGTTTTGGCTATTGAGCCACAAGTCTCAATAGAAATAAGGTTACTAACTTTTCTTCATGCAGGTCTGGTAAATTGCAGATTATTTCAGCAGTATTTTCCATCTCTACCATTTCTTCTACTATGACTTGTCTGATCTTATCAATCTCCTTATACCTACAACAACTCATTGGAATTTCTTTACATCAACATCCACATGAAAGAAAATGACAACTGTCCTCAAAGGCATAAAATATATAAATGCTGTAGTCATATTTTCAGATATATTGATTCCATTTCAACTTTTATTCCTTATTCTACTTTTATTCTTTCCATTTGGTTAGCGCAGTCCTGATGATGTTGCTTCAGAAACCTCATCTGTAGTTTACATTGTCTCAAGAAGATCACATTTATTTCTTATTGATTTATGTGTCTTTATTCCCTTCCTTTGAATATTTATTTATTTATTTATTTATTTATTTATTCCCTTGAAGTATCCTACATATTTTCATCTTTCTCTAGAATAACATAGGTAAAATTAAACTTACTCTAGAAGGATTAATTTTCCCCGAATAGCAGTACATTGGCCTTGGGTGAATCACTGAATTGCCGGTTTTGACTGTAATTCTATTATTTATTTAAAATTGAGTTTACTCCTATGTGTCTTTCCAAATACAAACAAAAATTCTATGGCAGTAATTCTTGATGAAGATGCACAATAAGACAATGCTTCTTCATGTCCATTCCCCTTACATTTTTAAGAGTTCAGCTCTGTAAGCAAATTGTTTTAGCTGAGTTCATCTCTTAACAGTACTGTTTTAGTCAATAGTTAGACTACAAGAATGTTTCTGGGAATATTAGAAAATACTGCTAAAACATGGATTTTGAACTCAGTAACATGAATATTCAATACAGAACTGCAATCCCAAGAGTTTACTTACTAGTTTAGTCAGTGAGTTCCAAGACTTGCATAACTGAAAAAAATCATTTAAGTCTGAGTTATTTATTTTCCCTGGATAAAAAAAAAAAAAAAAAAAGCTGGAGAAAAAGCTGTCAAGAAAGTAAACAAGTGAGATCCATACATTCCTGACAATACTCACTTTTTGAGACAAAACCTGTCCTCATCACAACTTAAATATATATTATTACACTGATATATGAAGAAATAGAAGGGAACATTTGATCTCAGTTTTTCTGGTCTATTTTGCTCTTGAACTTCATTACAAGCAAATTGAAAATGGGGGAAATAGAATCTAAATCTCTAACCATTGCAGAACACTCACCACAGGAACTGGTCCGCCACTAGGTTACAGGGAGGTTTTTATATCTGCAAAGCCAAAGAGACACAAAATTTGGTTTTTTTTAGAAAAGCAGCTACAAACACGGCCCTCAGGATCAGGGCTACATTGTGCTGCATGTTTTTATATTTTTAGAAGACTGTGGGACCTTAAAAATCATGTATTTAGAGTCTCAGTGGGGACAACACAAAATTATTCAGTTGGATTTATTTTGAATGTGTTTATGCAGTTCTGTTTTCAGAGCCATCACTGATTAAAAATGTGCAGTTGTCTCTAACAGATATTTCTTTTGCTGCTCTTTAGTATTAATAAATTATTACTTTATCAGACATGTCTACATTTCATTCAGTTATTGAAATTAAGTAGCCACATGAAGACATGAATTACTTGTTAGAAAAATGAACATAAAAAAGATAAAATGTTTAAAAAGAAGCTTTGAAAAATACATACATGAGGAGATATAAATGGAAAAAAATATATTTTCTTCTGTAACCTTCTCTGTTCAGCTTGGAAACACTGTAGAAAGTTTTCTATGCAGTTGGGAAGCTATTTACATTCCAAAAGTGACTGCACATTTTAAGGAAAGGACACCTTCACGTAGTTACTGTGCTAAATCAATGTCAATAAGGCTCTTAATTCTTTATTAATTATAATTCTATTATGGCAAAAAGAAAGACTTTAATATTCCAGAGAATTTTTTGTGACAGAAAATGGACTATAGCACAAAACATGTATTGCTGGACTTAAAGAGATTTATTTTCATATGACTTGAGGAATTAGGAGCTACATAGAGGTTGATTCAACACTGCATGTTCCATGAGCATATGGTGGGTTGAGGTGATGTCTGCTGTTTTTAAGAAATAAAGAATTATTTACATGTGCAAAAGCATTGACAGTAAAGAGAGAAAATTAGCACAAGAAATTTATAACTTGGCAGCAAACTTTAATGCCTTGATTATTATGATTAATGTTGGTGTGAGAAATATTCCAATCACCACAATCCAAAACCAGAAATATTGTATAAGAATTTTTGCAACATGGATTAATTTTAACTGCGTCTTTGACAGCACAAAGGGCTTTCAGTACATCCCTGGACACTTTCCATAAGCCTGTTTCTGCTGGGCTTGCTTTCTAGTGTACAGTTTCCAAATTTGACCTATCCATTGAGACTAGGACCATGTCCATTCATCTCTTGTATTCTGACTACCGTCACCCATCATTGGTGTCCACATGCCATTTTCATGTATATCTTTCACCCATGCTTCAATGTACAGTACAACAGTCTCCCTAAAAGAATAATTACAAAAAAAAAAAAAAAAAAAATTGGATGACTAAGTAAAAAAATAAAAGCATCCTGTAATTTATGCCACTGTGATCAAACTTCCACCATTTTCAATATTCCATGGAACAACTTTGATAGTACAACTAAAATAAAAATACTTTATCTGAAAAGACTTTATCTGAATTCTTTTACTGAAATGCAAATCTTTAAATTTTAAAATTACTGACTAAATAATTACTAAATAAACAGGACTCTTTCACATAATCTGAATATTATTTCACCCCCCAAAAAATGCCTAAAATATAGTCTACATTACTTTAATTTTCCAACAAACTTATTTAATGTTCATTATCTTACTGTTTTTCTTTTAAAATCCTGAACCACTTGATCCATCATGAAATATTTTTTTAAGCACAGAGAGGAAACAAAGCAGGCAAAGCACTTTATTTAACACTGGATAATTTTTTTAAGAAAGTTTTATCTTGCTTGTTAAAGTAAGATGAGAAGTTTTCTATTAGCTGGGAAGCCTTAGGGGCCACTGAAAGCTTTTTAATTGCATATTTAATTAGAAATGTGCTAGAGAGCTGGTGTTCAGCTTTTCTAAAGCTCATGGCTCCTGACAAAATGTCTGCTTTTAAGCCATTTTGTCTCTTGAAATGTTTTTTAAAAAGTGGGTTAAACAGAAGAAGCTTTAATTTTGCCTATTTTCACTTCAAAGGGATTTTACTGTTTTATCAATCCTACTGTAAAACCAAGGTGAAATGACATCTTCAAAAGTATGCATTTTCAGGTAAAATAAATCTCCTAAAAGAGCAAACTTTAAAGATTCTAACAGTTTGTTGCTCTGCCTATCCCATCAGCAGGATGGAAGATGAAAGAAGGAAAGAAGAGGAGGATTATGTCCGGTTACTACAGGTGCAGAGTTTACAGAAGCGAACCAACAGCCATTTCATCCAGTAGCCAGTATCTGGAGGTGAAGTGAAATAAATTCATAAATATTACCTTTATATCCTGGGTAGAACAATGTTGACAGAGCTGCCTGCAGTTGTCAGGATGCACAACATTCACTCTATACCTGAACAAGACATGACAAGCCCATTATGTCTTAAGCCCAGTGCTTGGTCAGGGTGCCTTTTCCAAAAAAGTTTTTTGACAGAAGTTTGCTTGGAATTTAGGTTGCCTCAGAAGTCCTACCTTCCCCTAAGGTAGTTTAGTGGATAAAGGAGGGCAGCCCCAACAAAAGCTGACAGCACTTCAACCCCTAGCATTGCAGGTATGAATACACATTAGTTATGGCTGGATAAAAATGCTTTTGAAACACAGGCTATATCAGGAAAGTAAGCTGCAGACTTTTTAATGAAACACAGCATTTGAATAATCATAGTCTCTTAGAGGCAGAATGGAAAACTTTTTTTTGTTGTTTTGCATGGCAAGCTTTGTTTTTTCAATAATTTGCATTAAATAGAAAAGTTAGAAAAGCATAGAAATTCATTGATTAAAAGTATGATCAGTGAAAGGTAAATATATGCTGAAGCACAATTGAGTAATTAAATAATATTATACTAGACTTTACATCTGAATTAATAGAACGTGGAAATGCCTTTTGATAAACAAAAAAGAGAAATTACCAAATTTGACATAATATATAAATGGTCATGAAGGTGCTAATATATTGCTGTCCTTATATCACCTTCACTCAATAGCACAGCCAGAAAATTGAGACTCCCTAGATTACCCTACTCACATAACTTAATCTAGGTCTTTCATGGCTAGTAAAATACAGCAAGTAGCACCCAGACCTCGTATTAAGACCAGAATTGGAATTTTTCTATTTTTTTAATTAATCAGTTCCATAAATCATGATAGCACATGTATTTGATGACAGAACTTGGCAAATATATTTGAAGGATAGGAAATAAAGTTTGTTAGAAGTAACTTGATTTGAGGAAATAGACTTAATATCACCCAAGACTAGCTCTTATGAGACACTGTCATTTCATTTCTGTCATCCATGATTAATTATCAAGTTTATCCAAAATGTGATTAGTTTAGAATTATTTCAACTTTACATTTAAATTCTCAAAGACTGATCTTTGACAGTAACAATATTTCCAATTTTCTTCTGCTCTGCAACCTCACTTTTTTTTTCATTTAATATTTTATTCATTAATTAATATATTAATTCATCTATTTATTTATAAATGGGGGAGTTCTTTAGTATGTGTTTGCACACTCATTCCAGTAGCATAGGCTAAGCAAATGCTTCAGACTTGGCTGTGGAAAAAAGAATAATTCTGGTTAGCAAATATGTTCATGCAATAACCAAAAGTGACATAACTATTAATATTAGGTGCAAAAACTATACTTACAATTTAATCATTACCTATTCAAAAAGAAGTTTCATATTTGACACAGTTTTATGAAATTAAAGTATGGTGAGTTCATTCACACCTTTTGTTATGGAACCAGAGTTGGGTACATTGATTAATTTGCCCTCTGATCTTCAGAAAACACTGATCGAATTTGGTCTTGTCACTTGCTGCACCTCCTGTGAAACAGAGGTGTGAGGTGAGATGAGTGCCATTATCACCAGTACTCCAACAATGTTCAGCTCTGTGTTTCCACATGTCCAAGACCGAGCACCAAGATGTTTCCTATTACCATCTGAGTAGCAGTTGCATCTGGACAGTTTTCCTTATCTCCTGTTAATAAGACCATCAATGTCTCGCCTCATGACTCAGAGATAACACTCTCCAGGAGCCAGTTCTGTTTAACAGGTGATTAAGAACACACCTCGTGACTCAGAATAACATCAGCCCATTGTGAGATGCTCCGCCCAGGTGAAGGAGCTAGGCATTCCCACCTGGATAAATCCAGGGATTTCTAGACAGAAAGGCAGCCTTTCCACGGGTTTCCGAGAAGACACAGCAACCACATCTGCCAGTCCAAGAGGACTGCAGCCACTCCAATTTGGACTGCTACCAGCACACTGGCCAAAGCGGGTGTCAGGTTGTATTCTGACTTTGTCAGTGGTCTTCCTTTTGTATCATTACATGTATTTTTGTCTTTTCTTTTTTTTTTTTCCCAATAAATTGTATTTCTGACTTGGAGTCTCTCACTGGTTTTGCTTTCAAACCAGAACACCACATTAAAACCAAATGGAGCTGATTCTTCAGTAACTCTGTGTTTGGCATAGACAGTCCTGAGAGAAAGTTGGCTGCTTTAGCCTGAATCCTGTTAAATACTGATGCAGTCTGATGCAAAGAAAAATTCTTTGAAGTCGTGGCTGATGGCCATGACTGCACCTTCTGTTGAAAGCACCTGCCAAAGGAGTTCTAAGGTTAGGGACAGTCCTAAACTCTCACTAAATTATTGTTGATATTGGATGCACAGACAGTCACAACAGCTGAGAAAAACCCGAATGCCAAGCGGCCAAGAGTGACTCAAGATTTTGCCATATCTTTCCTTCCTCTTTCAAGTTCCCAGGCAATGCTAATCTTCTCTAATGCAGTCTGTGTTGGATGACCCTTCTAATTAGGTTTCCACATGTGAGGATCATTTTATACTAGATATCACACAAAGACAAATTGAAAGAAGGCTCAAGTCATTATGTTTGCCTTAGAGTTTTCTGAGAGAAAGAGAAGAAATTTGTCTTAGTGGCCCTTCAATCCAGGGCCCTTCAATCCAGTGTGTCTACTGAAAACCCATTTGCAAAAATCCCAAAAGACTGAAAAGGCAAGCTCAATAAAGTTGAAGCTATCATCTGTCACTATCATTTTCCTTAAAAGCTGTGGTGAATTAGTTACCCTACAAAAAAAAAAAAAAAAAAAAAAAAAAAAATCCACTAGGTATTTTGTGTACCACAGCAACAGATTTAAGAATCAAACTCAATGTTTTTATCTCGAATATTTTTAATCTACATTGACATTTTAGAGATGAACTACGGAGAATGAGATACAGTTGAAAGCACTATGAATAAATGATAATGTTTTACTCATTTCATATTAGTTCCACATTCTTAAGCTTTTTAGTAACCAAATTAGTTAACACGTCTCTGCAGATACGCTTAATCCATAAAACTTAAAATAAGAAATGTCTTAAATGGAGCAGGGCTGAAAAGCAGTCTGGCCACTTGCCATGTTGGTTTGAACTACTGAAATATTTTACCCAGTGTTGTAACTTTTTGTTTCACCAGTAACAAATGAACAAAACAGTGTCCTTACTGAAAAGAATTCTTCTTTCAAATATACCCTTGTTTATTTCTAACATGAAAACTCATAACTGATGGAAAAGAAACAGCTTAAAGGACATGTAATTTAAGGCTTCTCAGATGAAGTCATTCTCTTTAATTTACAAAAAAATACTGTTCTTACACTGGATGAAATTCTCAGGCAAAGTCTTTGGAATACCTTCCATGGTTTGTTCATCAGGTTTAAGAGTATCCTATTTACATATGTTGGCATAACCCCTTCAACTTATCAAACAGGCTGAACACCATTGTTTTCTTCTTTAGGTTTTTCCAAACTGTCTGGATAAATGCAGGTTTCTTTCTTTTATTTATATTTCCTTTTGTTTTTTTCTTGCTGTCTTTCAAAGCGAGAATATGTCTTGCGATTTCTAATTTTTTTGGGTTTTTTTCTGTGGCATAAGACTGCTCAAGAGTTTCTGGAACACACTTCTACTTTTAAGAAGTTTCAGGGAAGACATAGTTTATTTTGAATGTTTGCTTATTGCTCAAGTAATGATTAGCTAGTAACAGCAAATAAGACTCTAAGGGCATAGCAGGTTTGTAGCTGGATGGAATCTACAGAGGATTAGAGGACATCAAAAAAGTGCAAAGAGAACTACAATTACATTGGAAGCCAGGAAAAATCTGAAAGGCTTCAGAATAGGAGATGAAGCACAGTGAAATGTCACTACACTGCATTTGCAAACAAAGATTTTGATTCTCAATGACAATTTCTGTATTTTTCCTCTTTTTAAATTTTATTTTCTGACAGTACCAAGCTTTTCCCTCACAAATAGAAAGGCAGTCTTCTTCATTGAATCTGAGAGAACTCAGCAAGATTAGGAAGGCTTTCCTTTTCCGAGAACAGATGATTGTCTACATGTAGCAAGGCACCTGCTCCTATCTAATAGTTTCTCTAAGTTCCCATTTTGCACAGATTGACAGCTTGTGCTATGTAAGGCGACAGTATTCTCGTCATCAAGAGATCAGCAGGAGTCCTGCAAGGTAGATACTATCAATCAGTTGATCGTGAGTCAGTAAGTGCCAGGGATATCTCTTTGCACAGAGCCCAGCACTGCTTTCTAGCAAAACAGCTCGGGAGTCAACAGGAGCTCAGCGGCATACTTCCACTTCCCCATTACATAATTCACTGGAATTGCTAGAGAAATTACAGCAAGCTGAACACATATGTCTGTGTGTGTGCATACCTTGGCATGCATGTCTGTGTGTGCAGGTATCTCTATACATAGACCTGTGCTCTATACATAGATCTGTGCTTCAGGATATGATGAGAAGGTTGTTTGGGTTTTTTGTTTCCAGTTAACTTCCTTGAGATCAAAACAGCTGTGTATGAGCCAAGTGACCTTTTGCTCTAACCGTGTTCCCTATGTCTTAAAATCACCTCTGAATTAAGCAGATATTTACTAGGAGGATATCAGAGGAGCCAGTGATTTGCTTTTCTTCATCTTCAGCAGTTTATCAGTGTTGGATTCCTACCGCGTTGGATTGAGACAACGAGGTGCAAATACTTGAGTTTTCATTAATTTTGCACCTTGCCTATTTAATTAAAAGAGAAACTACCTAATGCACAATAGACAATTTACAAAATGTAAATACTTTATTAAAATTGGTTGCAACATTTACTGTTGGATTAAGATATTTCTGTTCTGCAGTGCTATATTAATTTCTTCCATCTCTCCCAGGTCTTGTATTTTATAATGGTGTCTCTAAATATCAAATTTAGTAATGTTTTTCAGCTACAGAGTCCTATTTTGATGATCCAGTCTCATGGATCATTACTTGAAAGTTTACACTCAGCAATTATGCTCTTTGCTTAGTGGATATTCTGTATAAATAGATTGCTTTAAACTATATACATATATATATTAGGTAGGAAACAGGACTCTTTAATAATTTTTTTTTTTAATTTCCTGGTGTGTTATTTAAAACCAAGAAAATTAATTTTAAAACTTAGGAAAATGTTGGCTAAATAGACAGAAACCGATACTTATGATAGCATTCTAGTGTTTCATTCATCACTACAGTCCTAAAATGAATGAGAGTTGCACTTATATATAAAATATGAAAGACAAATATCATATTAATTGATTACTTTTATCCAAATGTGAACGTTTTAAGATTATTTTATTTCTCTTTGACTTGCTAGTTCACTCTTCTAGTTTCTCTTATCATGCCATTGAAAAGAACTAAATCAAATTATGTATGCATATAAATTTCCCCAAACTGTAAATGCCAATTATTTCTTTGAATCAAAGTGTTTCTGGAGGGTTTCTTGATGAAGAACCAGATGCTTATTATGAAAAATAAATACTGTCTATTCTTGTAGGAAATTCCAAAACAACATCTGAAGCCTTGGGACATCTTTATCCTGAACAGCCAAGAACTGCCACAGAAAATCTGTGCCCCCTCGATTGGCCTCAAACTGTGACCCTAAAACACATTTGCTGTGTAAGTATTTGAACCTTGAAATGTACATGAAAGGGAAACACCTTTCCCCTTTCCTTCTGAAATTCCAAGGAGTAACTGATGTCCAAGCATCTTATCAGGACTAAGGACATTACAAAACAGCACATCAAATTAATAATCTGCATTCTAGTACTACTACACAGGGTACTGAATCACATTATGAAACATTTCACTTCAGGACTTCTTTGATCCTGCCTGAGACTCCATATAGAGAGTAAGAAAAAATATAATTGTACTTGAAAAGGAATAAAAGTGATTGCTTATGCAAAACAAGCCTTTAAAATTTCCTACTGTGACAAGCCTAGAAGCTGTGATATATTTAGGAGCAAATTAATAGTGACATAGTCTTCAAACTCATCTGAATGCGCAGTGGGAAGAAACATCAATCACTTTTCTTACTTTTCACTCTCAGTTGATTGCAAAACATGCATCTAATCCTTTTATATCATAATTAATCCTGGCCTTCCCTCAAATGTTACCCTTTTCTACTTCATGTCCTCTGACTTCCACAAATGTATATTAAGATGCATAAGAGAACAGTATTTTGACTGCAAAAGAGACCACGGGTATCTTCACACAGTCTACATATGAACAAGTCCATGGGAAAGAATATTTATGATGTTACCTTAGATAAAATCTAGAATCACAGAATGAGAAAATAGGTTGAAAAGGACCTTAAAGATCATCTAGACTAAATTGCCTATTATGGGAAGGGGAACCTTTCATGAAATCAGACTGCTCAAAGATCCATCTAATCTGATCTTTAATATTTCCAGGGATGTAACATCAAGAGCTCCTCTGAGCAATCTGTTCCGGTGCTTCATCAATCTCACAGTAAAGAATTTCTTCCTAATATGCAGCCAAAATCTACTTTCATTCATTATAATCCACTGCCTCTTGTTCTGTTACTAGAGGAGTTGGTAAAATGTCTTTCTCCATCTTTCGTATAAGCCTCCTTTAGATACTGAAAGGCTTTTGAGAAATCCAGGTAGATGACATTTGTGTTTATTCACCTGTCTGATTCAATAGACAAGGGAAAATGAAAGGGAACATAATTTTATTTCTAATATTATTTCTATGTTTGGAGGTAGATCTATAAATTCTATCAATTAGAATTGGGTAATACTTCAACCCAGCAAAGAACTTATGCCTAATTAATTGAGATGGTGAATTAATTGTGCAGGTAGTTTGTGTGTTTGGGGATTGTTATTTATTTATTAAATTAGCATATCAATGAACAGGTGAGAGAAGAAGCACCAAATCTTAGAAGTCCTAGCTTGCCCATCAAGATCCTTTGGATTCTCTCTACACTGTCATAGTTTTCCTTAGTTGAACAAACAGCTCTTTTACATACTTGGCATCACTGTGGTCTGCTTCTAACTAAAGGACTGAAGTCTCTTCTCATTTTCTGAGTCAATGAGAAGAGTATTCAGGGAATGAAAATGCTATCAAGACTGGTAAGAAAAAAACTTCAACACTACCAACTGCTATATTTCTGAATGGTATTTCTGTGCAGAACTTCACTTCAGAGACCTAAAAGGAGGACCTCTACTCGGTGGATCCCAAAAAAG
Organism: Vidua macroura; assembly: GCF_024509145.1. NCBI lineage: Eukaryota > Metazoa > Chordata > Aves > Passeriformes > Viduidae > Vidua > Vidua macroura. The sequence goes on along the minus strand of NC_071572.1, from coordinate 43,271,238 downwards.
ACAGAAGACATTTGTCTAGATATCCACTTAGCTTCCTCAAAGGTTTTCAGCAGAAGCCTTCTCAAATGTCAAGAAAGTCTGAAAAGGTCGTTTGGGGCGGGGGGGGGGGGGTGTTGACTCATCTAAAATCACACAAAATTTAAATTTAGGGGTTGAAAAACTATTTTAGTCTTATCATCAATACAAAGATGCTTTATAATTACTGAAAGTTACTTGCAAAATTAAGAGAAATCAGGTAATTGCTTAGAAGCTTAGACTACTCACCAGATCTACTGATAAATCTTAGTTCTCACCGGAACACCATTGCAGACTTTTGGGATGTATTCTATATTAAATCTCTGAATAAAATTCACCTGTTTTGAAATCTTCAAGAACTTTTGGATTAAAATATTTATTTATTCTCTATGTCCCTAATCCGTATTTGAAATATTTTTCTGTATCCTTTTTTTTAAGATATATAAAATTAAATATTTTAAGATATATAAAATTAAATATAAAAATTTCTATTTACTGTAACATCCAAAGGGTATAAATCTTGTGATGTAGATCCTATGAGTAAAATGTTATTGTTTGTATTGACTCATTATATTTTGATTTAAAACTTAACACATACACTGATAATTATTTCACTATGTCAAGTGCAATGTCAAAGCATTTTCTAAGCTGAAATGTAATTGTTATGCAAAACCCATATTAGCCTTTATTAAAATTCAGCTATATTAACAGCAATATTTGGACACTCTCTAAGAATTTAATTTCTAATCAGGCCTTAATGTATTCAGAAAGACTAGTCTGCAATACATGCATTCAGGACATTGTGCAATGATTCAGTCATCTTTTGTATGTCCAGAACAGGAGAGACAAAATAATAGGATAATGCTTTGTTAATCTAGAATGGGTTGTCATATAAAAACCAAAAGGCAAATAAAATGCAGACTTAAATTTAATAAATTCCACAGATATTTTCGATGTAAAAAAGGATTTTTTTTCAACACATACAATGTTATTGGAGAGCATTCAATATTTAAAGATGCTGGCTGTTTGCTGCAAGAGTCTGAGAAACCTCACTCCCTCCCACAAAGTCCATCAAGAACTGAAAGATGCTTGGAACCTTGAAGAAGCAAGCCAAAAGCAATTACTTAATATAAAATTTGTCAAACTGCCTACCAGGGATGGTGGGGAGTAAGATTTATTTTTATGCTGTGGAAAGTGTGCTTTGTGCTTTGCAGACAGAATCAAGAAAAACTGTTTGCCCTGAGGATCTTGCAGGCTCCTTACAAAAAGCTTTCAGTGTTGCACCTTCTGTGTAAGCCCTGAGGAGCAAAGATCTTTGAACATTAGAGAAGAGAAAATATATAAACTAAGTCTTCAAAAAGGTCAAGAACAGGAGTTGACATTGTAAATGCTAGAAACTCCTCCTGTTCCAAGCTGGTAAAGGAAATTGAACATAGGGGGCAAGAAACATAGAATCTGATATAAATCACAGAAAGATAAATAAATATATCTCATATATTTCTCTGAGCTTTGTAAAAAGGCTACAGTTACCTATTTAATCACTTATTCTTTCTATTAGTCCCTCTGGAAAACTGGAAGCAGTTCCACATCTATCAGTAGACAAATTCAAGTTCTCCTGACTGATCACTATTTTTCTTAGTGCTCTGGAAATAAAAACAGATAATTCTGTCATCTTTCGTTACAAAATAACCCTTGGTGTCTTTATGATCTTTCCAAAAGAAAAAGGAAAGACTTAAAGAGATAAGAATATACAGACTTTCACACAAATTGTATTAACTTACATTGCTAAAGGCTAAAAAGGCAACTTCAATATTCCTGAACATTTATGAAAATATACTCACATTTTTTCTATATTAAGAAAGGTTAATGCCTGTGAAACTAGTTGAGTATTTTACTTTGCTCTAGAAACCTCTATTAAAAAAACATAAGGCCTCTTCTGAATTTTGAAGTCTTAAATGTTCTTTACTCTTCCAAAGTTACACCATCATACATTTTTTACCATACATATTTTACTGTATTTTTAAATACCATTCTATCTATCAATTTTTTCAGTATTTGGCCTGAGTAAAAGATGTCCAACATTTTACAAGGTATGTCTCTTCACAGTTTGCTATTGGAAACTTAGTGAAGAAAAAGTAGAGATAACTCACATTGTTTCAATCTGGATATAACTTTCATTAAAATAGTCTGAACAATTAGACAGAGAAGGTCTCATTTCCCCCCTTCTGAATCTGAAACTAGTAAATTTAAATATGTATATTGTTTTCTGCTAAATAAAACCTCAACATCTAAGTTCTAAATATCTCATATGATCCATATGCATGTCATGGTTCAGTGTGGGAATTGAAAAATAGTGTGAAACGTAAAGCTAAAATTGAAGGGGAAATATTTTACATCTAGATTCCTATTGTTCTTCCACTAAACAGTGTTCTGGCAAAGAGAGGGAGTAGTGTATCTATCTTAAGGCACATGATGTCAGGTCACAGAGCTTATGGTATTGTCCTGTATCTCTTATTTGTTTCTTTTAACCTTTCAAAGCTGAAGAATTGACATTCATTAAGTATATATTTTAGATCAGAAGGAAAGTAATGGGAAATGGTTGATTCCAATAGCCTTGAGTATTTTATCCTGCTACTCTGCAATGCTCAGATGTTAATAATGATGGTAAGGAGTTACCAATCAGTTAAGTAGAAGGAACTAAATCCTCAAACTGTATGACCTTTCCTACAGGAGAGATTTTACATCATTATTTTTGAAGTATGACCTTCTCAACAGCATCTGTAATTTTACTTCAAATTAAAACTAATATACTGTCAAAATCAGTCTCCCAGTTACTGAGCATAGCAATTCCATTCCATGGACAAAAACAGAGCTTGAAAAATAATGTTGAAACTTTATACTACAAAGAAATTCAGATACCCTTGAATCCTAAATAATAATAAATATCATCTATGCACTAGTAATGAATATTAAAAGCTGATTCATCTTGCTATCAGACTTGAAAATAAGATGTAAAATGAAATAAAATCGAATTTACTCATATTAGGAACATTTTTTACTCTTCTGCCTACTTCTATAAATTAGTATAATAAATAGCAAATTAAAAACATCCATACTGCTCATAGGCTAGCAGTTATTTGCTGCTATGTTTCTTTTGGCAGATGATTTAACTTATATTGTGTTATATTTATGGTGTTAAGATACATCCTGAATCATGAGTTAGTTGAGATCTTAACAAGAAGACAAGGACAAAGAACACAATGGGAAGAAAAGTGGAATATTCTAGAGGTCGTGACTGAACCTCCTATCTTCAGTGGTAGTGGATCTTTAGAGTAGAAGAAAAACAGTTCAGACTAATGAAAAAAAACTCTTCTTTGTGACTCTGCAGTGATGAATTACTCCAGAGTGAGAGGGTAAATATTTCTGAGAGGTGCACAAACCACTTTCCATCTTCTTTACTTTTATTTCATCTTATAAGGTTTGGTTCTTTTCTCTAGAAAGAGAACACCTCTGTAAGTATTCTCAAAGATTAAATCAATTCAGATAGAGATTAGAGACAATTATATCTTCAATCTGTGAGGATGACGTCATGCTCGGCTTGCAAAAAAACGTCATCTGAGTACGTGACACACCTAATGACATTCATCCAACTTCTGAGGTATTTATCCCACACACAAATTCACACAAAATGCACACTGAAATTATATTTTGAACAAATGCATGTACATCTTTTCCCTGTGGTCCCCAGAGGCATAGTCTTAGAATAAAAATGATATACCTGAAAGGAGGACCCAAAACATTCCTCACTGGCTGAGCCTTAGCTGCTAGTCACTATAGATCAGTGTATCTGCTTTCCTGCTCTCATTTTAATCCTATTATTCTTATATTTTTATGAATACTCACCAAAGAAAAAAGGCAGAAGACTATTTTGTAGTGCACAAGGCTAGTCTTTTAACCGCCAAGGGTTTTTTTTGGAGGATGGCAAAAAATGACATGGGGGTTGAATCAAGCTGTTACTCTTCCCAGGAGAATATTTTTACCAAGAATCACACAACAGTATATCATCTGGGTTTTTTTTTTGTGTTGACAGCCAGTGCAGCTGTTGGGCACTGAACTCAGCGTTACCTGCTGTGCAAACATCTATGAATATTAGTTCCAGAAAGCTAATTTTGAAGCTAATTTCCTGATTTCCTCCACTTACTAGGCTTTGTATCACAGAAATGGTTTATTCTTTTAAGTGAAACTAGAAAATGCCTAATTTATTACTGTACTCAACACTGGTGAGGTCACTCGCTGAGTCCTGTGTCCAGTTCCGGGCCCCTCACTTCAATAAAGACATTAAGATGCTGGAACAATTCCAGAGAAGGGCTGGTGAAAGGTCTACCAGAGTACGTCTTATGAGGAGCAGCAGAGGGAGCTGAGGGTGTTTAGTCTGGAGAAAAGGAGGCTCAGGGGAGCTATTATCACTCTCTACAACTGCCCAAAAGGATGTCATAGCAAGGTTGGGGGCAGCCTCTTGTCCCAGGAAATTACCAATGGAACAAGAGGCCATAGCCTTAAGCTGCACATGGGGAGTTTCAGGTTGGACATGAGAAAGAATTTCTTCACTGAATCGATGATTAAGCATTGGAATGGGTTGCTGAAGAAAATGGTGGAGTCATAATCTTAGGAAGTGTTCAAGAAACAATTGAACATGGCCCTTGGGGCTAAAGTTTAGTTGACATATTGGTATTTGGTCAAAGATCAGACCCAACGACCTTGGGTCTGATTTTCCAACTTTATTTATTCTGTGATTCTATAGGTCAATTTCTTATAAGGGGAACAGTCACTAGCAAATTACAGCATCCAAAGTCACTGTAAAAGTAGTTTGAGCTATCAAAGGATAAATTCATACTACATAATATTCTGAGGCATGCTGAACCAGGCTGTGGTGTGACCCTGGCCTTAGGTGGCACAATCAGACCTTGGCAGAGACTTTTGGAAGCTGAATTATCTGCACCATTTGTGCTTGAGTGTCACCCAAGAGCAGGACCTGGCATTATGCAGTCATAGATTGCACTCCTGAGTGGGTGCCTTTAACACCAACTGAGAATGAAGGCTGTGGTCAAATGAGGCAAGAGCCATCAGTCTTTTATAGCACAATAGGCTAAGGAATGGAAAAGGAGGATATGAGTAAAAGGTTCATCACAGTGCAGGGAAGCCACCTGAAGAGCTTCTGTGCTACTTTAATATACACATATAAATGCACACATATATAAATAGCTGTGTACATATATATAATTTATATATGTGTGTGTGTGTATGCATATATATGTGTATATATGTATATGTGTATATATGATATATATTTTTATATATATAAAATATTTGGAAAGATGAATAAAGAATGAAAAGTTGGCTGCTTATATAGAGTTATTCAAGGGACTAAGGACACAGCAGATTATGAAGGATGTTGTAATATATTTTAGGGGAATAAGATCAAAGATGGAGTTGACTGTAGATTATTACAAAATGTAGCACACACACAGAAATTCCACCTTCAAAACAATGTCCAGGGACAAATTTAGGTGGAGTTTCGATAATTAAGTCTGTACTCTGGCTCTCAAGAGTTCTTAAGAATATGAATCCTTGGGAAGCTCAAATTCTTCAGGTAATCAAAATGCTGCTTATTTTTAAGTCTAAAGGCACACTGAAATTGACAGTATTGATTTCCAGCTTTCTAGACCAAGCCTATCTTCCACAAGAATACCCAAAGCTTTTTATTCCTTTTTTTACTTTTTCCACTTTGAAGGTCAGAGGTTTGGGAGGAACACAAGTAAGAGGGTGTTCACAGAATATATTTATTGTCTAAGTACAACAAAAAAAACCCAAAACTTAACTACTATTTTCCTGAAGAAGGAGACCAGAAGAGATATCAAAGGCCTTTAGATAAGGATTTAGTGCTTAGAACATTCATCCAGTACAAAACATGTTCTTAATTTTTCTCTCCTCTGTGTGAGGAGACTTAAAACCAGAGTTTCTATTTATTTGCTTTAAATTTCAAATACTTAATCACCCCTAGAAGCTGAATGCAAACCCCAGATGGCCCAAAGGAAAGTCGTAAGCACTAAATTACAGCCCTTCTTCTCTCCCTTTTTCTGTATCCCATCTTGTCTTGTCCAACACAGTCCAGATCTGCCTCAGACCAAGCAGAAAAACTTCCTACAGTGTAGATAGAACTCCTCACACTCTTATTTCTCAGCCTAACCCAGGGTTACCTGGCTCAATATGTCCATCACATGGCTCCAGATGTGAAAATATGGCAAGACCCAAGATGTACAATCATTGGGTAGCGCAGTGTTTCTATCCTTGCCTAAATAGTGAGACTAAGAGTCTTAGTCTATTCCTCTTGCGCAAACTATTTTAAAGTTGTATCTTGATATTGTAAAAGCCCAGCCGTTTTTGCCTAAGAAAAGGCCTGTTGTGCCCGAAGAAAGTGAGGAAGGCTGTTCTTCCCCTTGCAAAGTTTAGCCAGCAGTTAAAAAGAAAAAAATCATATATACAACATATCATCCACACAGATGCAGGACTGCAGTGGAATAGGACCCTAGGACCAGTACAGAACTCCTCCTTTGGACACTTGATGACCTGCTGTGTTAACCCATCTCTTTTCCTGAGAAAGACAGTCTGCACTGACCTTAAGATTGAGGGAGTCTTTGGAAGGGTGGCAGAGAGGATAAGATACAACTTGATACAGGACAAAATATAGCTTGTCCTGTTTAACATTTTCAAGGGCTTTATGAAGCTCTTATGTATTAATACAGGCTATGGCTGTTAGTTTTACTGTGTCTGGACTAGTATAACTGGTTTTATTATCACTAAAATGTAACTAGATTTACAACAAATTTGTGTCTGGCTCTCGGCGGCCACGTGATGGAGGTTCGCCGGCTAGCTGTCCCGCTTGTGGCCGCAGGGTCGCCCCCGAGTCTCTGCCGAGACTGTTGCGGATGGCAGTGATTGCTGTGGCGTGGGTAGCACAGCAGAGGCACAGAGCATGAGGAAACCGAGGCAGAGGAATAAGGGAGGGACACTTTTCTGAGTCTCCAAATGTTTAATGTCGATGTCAGGGCAGGGCAAGTAAACCAAATGTGAACCTGAAGGGGCTACTTTTATTGGGATGGGGGGAACATGGGGAGGACACAACCTTTGACCAATAGGAGGGCATTAGGGGTGGGGTGCAGGGTAAGGGCTCCCCTATAGAAGCCAACACAGGGAGGGAGCAAACCTTACAATGCAATTCTGCTTCAAGGAAGGGATGAAAGACAGGGAACACTCCAGAACCAAAGGAGTGTGCTATCTTTGACAGACAGGGGTGAGACAAAGGAACAAGGGAGGTATACAGGTGGACTGACATGTGGATTGACATACATTTTGGTGGGAAAAACTGTGGACTGAACTCAGGACTGAACCATTAGGGAAGCCAAATGGGGTAAATAGAATGAACCATTACAAACTTATAGCAAAGAATACTACAGAAGAACAAACTGTAAAATAACAGACTACCACACAAAATCTTATATAGCTATACATGGGGTGTTCTATTTCATACTTTAAAAGATTTTGTTTACAACAATAAGAATTACTATTGTCCAATTTTTTAAAGAAAAAGACTACTCATTAGCTGTGAAAGGTTACAAACTGTAATGACAAGTAGAAGATGCTAAATTTTCAGTGTGCAAAATGCCTAATTCAAAAAGGAGAGGGTTTAAGACACATCCTTTCCTTCTTATTTTGCTTTTGGATTTCCAAACAAAATGGAAATCTTTTGCCTGTATACCATTTCTCGTACTGATCATGTTCTTATGAGAAACCTATTCCAACAGTTGGGCAACTAATATTTAAATATTAAAATTTTTTGAAGCAGCCTTTGTTATGATCTTTTCTTTGTTTTATAAAATGACCTACTAAAAAGTAGTTTTGGTAAAGGTTTTCTTTATTGACCTTTCAATATGCTAAAAAATGCTCATGGTTCCAGAATACTCATGAGGTCCTCTGCTGCACAAACAAATGTAATTTAATTACCTTATTTTGTAGTCTAAGATTAAAGGTTGGTGATAATAAATGTCAATATAAAAGAACATTCAGATACTTAACAAGCACGTAAATTAATTAACTATTAGTTCCCATCTTAAGAAATTGCTTCTCAAAATCTGTTACCAGCAGTTAACAGCTGGTATAGTAGCTAATGCAGAGAAACATTTTCAAGGACAAAGATAATATAAAAACAGGAGCTAACTTCAGTAGAGATTTTTTTTCCCCCAGAAAACTGCTGATATTGTACAAGGTAGCATATATTCTGTAAAATAAGAGAATTTGGCAGCAAGCAATACTGCAATATATCTATGTAGCATCATTAAAAAATTTTGGTTACAAGCATACAAATAATTTTATTAAATTTAAGATGGCTTCTTATTTCAAATATTACTATTTAAATTTATTGCATAATCTTAGGCATTAGTCTGATTCAGCTCTTTCCCATAGAAAAAAAAATGTTTTCTTGAATAACAAATGGTACTCGTATTAATGCAGACATTGTCAAACAGGTGAACTTATTATCAGTGTATGTTTTATCAAATGAAAAGTGAAGTGAATTAGAATTTGGTGTCCTGAATTCACAGTTCGGGGCATCTTAGTGATTACAAGAAAATGCATTTTACAAATTACTACATAGGAATTTGTTTTCAGTGCTTATGTGAAAAAGAAAGGGAAGTAAACACTGATGTTCTTTTTAAAATCTGTTTGTGATTTTGCTGTTCAATTTTAACATTTTTTATTTATTAAGATCTGAAAATAGAGCTATTTAAAAAGTTCTCATCCTATATGGCATTAAAGCAGTACAATGTAGGGATTTGGCTTGTTCAAGAAAGCACACATTCATATAAAATATATAAAGCTTCAATTACTATTTTACTTCATCTTTAAAAAGGGGGAGAAGAATTTTCAAATATGAAAAGTCTAAGAAGCAATTTGAAAGTTATCTTGTTCTTCCAAAGTGAACAACTACAGCTTTTCAGAAAGAATGCCTTGTTTTGCATATTTTTACTTACAAGGTGGAAACAAATAGATAGCAATCCCTAGTAGATTTAGGTAAGGTTTATAATATGGTTGCATAATTTTGTTATGTCTAAGAAACCTAATAGGGTTACTACAACTATGGAATTCTTATTTTGTTTTCATAAATGTTTGTATTTTCCTGGGGAAAAAATATTAAAGGATGGCAAAAACTATTATATTTACAATAAATTATTTGATCTGTAAATTTTTGGCTCATACACCTGCATACTTTAAGACAGAATACGTAAAGAGTTCATGTGAACCGAAAGCTTTCATTATATAGCACCATTTGCATTTTATTTCATAGAATAGAAATGTAGAATGGTTTGGTTTGGAAGGGCCCTTAAAGATCATCTAGTTCCAACCCCCCTGCCATGAGCAGGGACACCTTCCACTAGACCAGGTTGTTCAAAAGCCCAATGAATCTGGCCTTAAACACTTCCATGGATGGAACATCCAGCAATTCTTTGGGCAACCTGTTCCAATGTCTCACATACCCCGCAGTAAAGAATTTCTTCCTGTCACCTACGCTAAACATATTGTGTTTCTTCTTATTCATTGGAGGTCTGATTATGGAATGACAGTATGACATTTAAGTTTCAGCAGAAATGGTTTTGGTTTACAGTAATAATTTTTTAAAAAAATTTAGAAAGACAAGCATTATAATATTAATAATATTATAACCAATGTTATTTATTATAGTCATGAATTTAAGTGAATGCGATAGGTGGAATGGTGAGTCAGATCTCCTTGAGACTAAATAACCAAAAAAATTTCCTTAATAAAGCAAAGAATAAAAAAATATCCATGACTTAATTTTTTGTTTCCTACACAGTTCTAAAAATAAGTTTTACTTTTCTTTTGCAACATGTCCTGAAACACAATACAGATTTTCAGTATGGCTTGTAAAATATTTTCATGGTGTATCTCCATAGTCACACATGCTGTTATTTCAACAGTGTGTAAAAACAAACAAACACAAACAACCCCAAAAAATGAAAACATTGTGATATAGAGAGAAGGCCTAAGTGATCCAATTTACTCTGGATTTCACAACTGATAGTTGATTTTTTGATGGTTCTATCTCTGGTTCATTCCTTGATGTAAGCAAATTATTAAGGAATGCCTTAAAAATAAAAGTCTGGATACATTGACCACTTCTAGAAATAAATATAAAATGGTCAAAATTAAATCTGGCAGCAATGAATTAAGCATTTTACCCTGTTCATAGCTTAATATATTTCAAAGTAGCAGAAATTGTGGTAAGCGGTAAAACCTAAGGGGAAGGAGGAGAAAGGGTGGAACATTTTGGGTGATGACATTTGTCATCCCTAGTAAGTGTTACTCATGATGGAGCCCAGCTGTCTGGGAGAACACTTGCCTGCCCATGGGAATGGTGAATGAATTCCTTACTTTGCTTTCTGCATGTGTTTTTTTTTTTTTAACTAATAAACTATCTTTATCTCAACCCACAACTTTTCTTGCTTTTACCCTTCTGATTTTCTCTCCTTTCCAGTTTCTTCCTATCCCACCAGGGGAGAGTGAGTGAGCAGCTGGGTGGGCTGAGTTGCCGACTGGGGTTAAATGGTGACATTCCCTCTCTTTGGGAGTGTGAAGTATTTGCAAAGATTATTTTCTTTAGAATTGATTTCAATTCTTCAAAAGAAGACAAAGCAGAAGAAAGATAAATGCAATATTAATAGATATGCATGATGCAAAGGCAAATATTTCTTAGGAAGAGATTTGTTACAGTATAAAACACACCAAATTACAAATTGCTTTACTATTTAGTGATGAAAAATTCAGAGAAACAATCCCAAGGTTATTGTTCCATAAACAATATGACTGACAACTTAACAGAGTGCTGTGACTCCTCCTAGCTCCATTGACTGTTAGTAAAAATTCTAATTTCCCTTCAGAGATAATTAAGAAGATAATTTCATATTCCATTGAAATTAAATTGGAGACTGTGTGAAAAGACCTGAGAATAAGTAAGTTTATTTTATTGGGTTTTATCTTTATAATGCAAATTTTTAATCTGTTCTCACTTAATAGTAACATAATGAACTTGAATTAACTTTTAGCATCTTGGAATCTTGTATTATAGGATCTGTGTGTATGAGGTCATCTATATGTACAAAGGAAAACAAAAGAAAAATATAAAAGTTATGTTTCCAAGAATTGTAATTTAGGAGTTTGAACTCCAGATGGTAATCTTCACTGGGCTATATGTTAATTTCTCTACTATATGGTCTTATGGGTAATCATAATACAATTTAGTCCTATTTTCTGTAAATTTTCTAATTTTTTCTCTGGATATCTCTATCATCTTTGACAACAAAATTTCAGTGATTAGTTGGGACCAAATCAATATCTTTTGCACAGATGAAATCAGCATTGTTTTATTTGTTTTCAAACTCCTAGCAGTGCAGAGTTTTACCTAAGTATTTTGAGTATGCGATCTGAATTTAGTGCTTTGAACAGACAATTTCAGAGATAGAGCTGAACAACATAATAGAAATTAAAGGTTTTGGGAACATTTAGTTTAGTTTAGCTGCAATATTCCACTCAAATATGCAAAACAATGCCTGGTTGTATATAAGGTTTTGTGTTGTTTTTTTTTAACATCTGCATTTTCTGTCTCCATCTTCCCTGTTTTACTTCAATAAACACAGTATATCTGTGTATTAAGTCTTTTGCCTTTAAAACATTACAATTAGCAAAGCCTACCTCAATTTCTACATAGATTAAAATTATATCAGTCTTATCCTTTGCCAATTGTACGTTCTACTTTCCCTTATATCCAAATCACAAAATTACAGAATCACAGAATGGGTCAGTTTGGAAGGGATCACAGTGGCCCTGGCCACTTGCTCATCTGGTCCATCCTTCCTGCTCAAACAGGGTCATCCTAGAGCTCATTGCTCCGGATTGTGCCCAGACTGACACAGCAACTTTTAGGAAGAAATGTTGGCTTTGGCTCAGTTGACAACTTGAGATCTAGCAAGCATTTTTAACACCTTATCAGTTGTTCACTACTTTTATGTTTCTTTAAATATATGAGTCATGACTAATGTGTTTGAAGAAAAAAAAAATAGAAAATCTCTGATAAAAGACATGCTCAAACTAATTTGTTTGCATAGATGAAAACATATCTGAATTAAATCACAAATATACATATTTAAGGAGTAAATTTTTCAAATAGCCACATAACCTGGCAAATCACGTGACTTCAGGCAAGTTTTTTTGCATTATTTAGAATAAATATATTTTCTCTGATATCATATAGAAATATCCTTTCTCTAATTTCATTTTCATTTGAAAGAAAAAGGAAACAGTTCTTGATACACACAAGCCCCAGTGTATTTGCAGTTCTACCTCAATGCCTGATCAAAAACTCATCCATAATTTTAATCCCTGGTCATCAATGCCAAATATGAGCAAACTGAAATAGAAATTTTGTATATATTTGTACTGATCTTTTCTTTTGTTCCATTCAATCCTATAATTTATTCATGTCAAGACGCAAACTCTTTTTTCTTGTTTGGAACTGTTTAGTTTTCAGAATGCATCTTGTATTACATTTCAAGAATTTTGATTATTGTTGTCAGAGTGGTAGAATTTAATTATTTTTTTAAAAATCACAAAAACCCTTTCTAAATAAGAATTAAGTGTATCCATCCTGTGAGATGAATGATACATTGGGGTCTTTTTACACAGCATGGTGTAGAACTAAGCAGCTATGGCTCAATATGCACAAATAGGTTGAGATGAATATCATTCATTCAAGGATTATGTTGGTATTACCTGCAATATCTGCAACAACACCCCTCAAGTTGGAGAATGAGTTGTAAATAGAACTGATCCAGTTGGAATTTATGGTCACACACACAAATTTTTATTTTCTGCTTCAGAAAGTGAAAATTTGATGCCTTTAATGAGAAATGGTGATCAGGATCTCTTTCACACTTCTACGATAGACAAGAGCAAAGCTATACATAGGTACATCCTGTGGTAATAATTCACATTAAGAGAGGTACCTTGAATATTGTGTTCACTTTTGGGGGCCTCACTGCAAGAAAACATTGAGCTGCTGGAGTCAGTCCAGAGAATGGTGACAAAGCTGTAAAGGATCTAGAGGAAAACTTTTATGAGGAGCAGGTGAGGGAGCTGGAGTTATTTGTCCTCAAGAAAAGATGCTGGAAGAAGGGAAGACCTCGTTGCTCTACAAATAATTGAAAGGAGGTTGTAGCAAGATAGGAGGTGGGCGTCTTTTTCCAGATGAGATGAGATTATAAGAAATTGCCTCAGGTTGTGCCAGGTCTAGATTGATATATTGGGAAAAAGTCTTCACTGAAGTGTGGCAAAGCATTGAAAAGGGCTTTTCAGAGAAGTGGTGGAATAAACAACTCTGTTCAAAGTTCTCTGTTCAAAACATCTCTGTCATAGAGATGTGGTGCTTAGAGATGTAGTGGTGGACCAGACAATGCTAAGTTTATGGTTTGATTTGATGAACTTAAAGGTCTTTTCTAATCTAAATGATTCTGTTATTTCCTCTTCTGTGCTACTCTGAAACTGAGAAAATGCAAATATGGAGGTCCAATTGAAAAACATGCATTTTTCAGGGTGGGAAACTACACTAATTTCTGAAATACATACCCTGGATTTTTTTGGGCTTTTTTTGAATGCTTTTTTGTGTTTTGGGGTGTTTTTTGTTTTTGTTTTTTTTTGTTTTTTTTTTTTTTTTTTTTTTTTTTTTTTTGTTTTGTTTTTGGTTTTTTTGGTTTTTTTTAATGATAATTGTTTTACCATGTCATGTCTGGACATTCCTCTGGTTGATCAGATCTATGATTTCATCCTCTGAGGGAAGAAAAGAATTCTGACTCTGATATTTTTTTGGTTTATCAGAAAACATAATATAATGTTATTATCAGTATTTTCTCAGGTTTACCTTTTAGGAAGTTTATATATAATTTGACCATGTTTATGAGTTTGTACCTTAATGACAAATATAAGGAGAATACCTCTCTTCTATGTATGAATGGGGACAAGGTCAATGCTATCACCACTGGCAGCTCTTTGCAGTTTTGCACTTTACCAGTCAGATTTTACAAAGAGCATTATTTTTCCAATGTAGAAACTATTCAAATATTTCATCCCACAGTGGAATATGTAAATTTTATTACTTGTGCATAACTTATGTTTACATTTTATCTTCTGTTCCTAACAGGAGAGAAATTGCTACAGAACAAGAAGAATAACAGAAAACATTAACTAATAAATATCATTACTTTTTTATTCTTCTCACTGCTATATAAAGACAGTTGCAAAGTTATTTTATGACATACATATAGAAACAGTACAATAAAAAAATCAGTCTGATGGTTCTGAAGTTAGCAAAGTAATTTTAAACTGCCAGGAAAAAAATGCCTGTTTTTTCTCCAGCAACTTTCAAAGTATTGAATATCACTGCAGGATATTGATATGAGTCTGAAATTGGTGAGTAACACCATTTTAATAGAATATTTTCATGAATCTGCTTTCTGAATGCACTAAGGACTTGGAAAAGTAGAAATTTATAAGGATTCCTAAATAGTATATACTGATAGACACCCTACAGAATCAGCTAGCACAATAGCATGTCATTTTTTTCAGAAAAGTTTAGAAAATTGACAAGATAATATAAATTTTAATATAGAATTCCAAATAAAGACTATTGAGAAAAATACTTAGGACTTAATATCTGAGAGAGGGGAAGAGAACTGTTAAGCATGCTTTAAAAAAGTTGTCTTTATCATCTCAATTCTGATTTTGTCTCAGAAGTATTGAAATAATTGTTCTAACATATCAGTTTCTTGAGGTTGGGATGGAAGGCACTTGAGACGGTATTTCATGTTCAGACTCAGGTATTTATTATTTCTTATCTATGTTACAGTCTCACTACCATGAGTTCAGCAGCTTTTTCGTTAGCAAAGCACAAAATGGCTAACTAACTCTTATTACAAGGTCTTTTAAAACTAAACTATCCAATTAAGAAAGAACACCTAGATTATTTTCCCTTTTAACCCAATAACTGATCCCTCGAAGTCTGCAATGTGGACTTTTCTGTCCAATTACAAAATATCACTCAAACCCATGAAGAAGAAGGAAGAAGAAGGTAAAGAAGAAGGAAGAAGAAGAACAACCTGCCTCCACCCTATAACCTCCATCTTGCTTAATATTTATTTCTATATTCTAAAATCCCAGAATCTAAGTTTTCTACCCTATGATATTACAGACTTCTAACCAACTACACACCTGTAATTCCAGTGCTATTAATCAATTTCAAAAGCCTGTTCCATGACCTCAGGTCAAATGCAGTGTTCTCTTGTGGGTCTGTGCCTTTAAGCACAGAAAGTTTAAAACTCTCTGCATCCAGGATTCCAACACTAACACTTTCAATTCTTTCTGTTTTTTTGCTTCAACTTAAGTATAATTTTTACTTCCTATCTCTTGTTTTGGTCTCTATTTTTCTTATTACATTAATTTACCTTCCTTTTATTTTTGAGAGCAGTCATGACAGTTTTTACATGTTTTTTGTTCTGTAGCAGATACTTTAAATATATTAAATTCTATAAGTCATTATTTGTAATGTCAGTAGTGGTCTGGAGGTTTATTTATGCTGTTCTAAAGCACACATATTATTTGTGTACATATTATTTGGTGCACTCCAATTAGCAGTGTAGGAGTGCAGTATCATTTGTCCTACTCAGTGTTTGCAGGCTTAAGGACATCAAGAAGTCTGACTACTACAAAAGATTTTAAACACCCTCAACCATAATATTTGGATCTTTCTACCTGCCTTAAGTATAAATGTTTACTATTGGTGTCAATGGTGACATCTATACCTGCTTTCTAATCACCAGGCCAAAGACAGAAGTCCATTTTACATCTCCCACAGGGAACTGCTGGCCTTCGAGGCACCTCATAGTCAGACCAAAGTGCTGGGACCTGTCACTGTCTCAGGACTAGTGTGTGTTGGAGGACAGCTTGTATTCTTTTTAACTGATGCAATGAGGGCTTGGCTGGTTTGCTCATTTTCTTCCGCCAAAAAATCTATGCAGCTAAAAATAATTCTAAATTTTTTGGATTATTTTGGATATAAATTTTTGTTCCTTTTTCTTTTAGCAGTTACAAAACTATATTTTTTTTTTTTCTATTTTTAGCCTTTTGTTCTTTATTTTCTAAGCTGTATGGAGCAGGCTACTCATTCTCATTATGTGAGATAAACCCCAATACCTGTATGGTACTGACAAGTGCAAGACCTACATGTTTGCAGTCTGTTAGTTGAAAAGTAAAGAGACTGAGAGAGCCCGGTCTGTGTGTCTTGTTTGAACCTGTGGTAACACCCAAGGCTAGGTTTTTGGTTGTACTACAGTAATTTGGAAGATGTTTCATCTTTTCAGTGAAAACCTTTTTATATTGTTTTCTCCTCTTTGCATTTCAAATTAGAACTTATTGACAAGCAGTGTGAGAAAATCAATTAATATATTATATGGATTAAATAAAAATCTCTTTTTTCAAAGACTATTTAGTAAGTGATGTTCTACAAGAGACAACAATGGCTCTTATAAAAGAAAAGTAAGAGAAAAAGAATTAATGCAAACAAAAGGGTATCTGTGGGTGTAGAATCAGTGCTTAAAAGCAGTGAGGCCTTTAGCATCTTCTGATGCTATGTGCAGTATGATGAGGCCAAAGCATCTTGTTTCATCCACTTATTTCACAGTCAGAATAAGACTGTCCAAATCCTTGTCCTAGGCAACATTTTGCCATTGTCCTGTGATCTTGACCAGCTTGCTGCATTTCTGATTCCCTTTTTGTTCTTTTGAGCCTTCTAAAATTTATTTATTTATTTGTTTATTTTAGTGACTGCAAGGACTTCAACAAAAATAATTTCCTCATGTCTTTCCAGTGTTCTTGGTAGTAACAGAATTGTTACGTAATATTAAGTGATATATTCTGGGAACTCACATAAGAGAAGATAGACCTCCAGGTGATCTACTTAAATTTTGTACAATAGCTAGAGCCAAGAAGATAAAAGCTCTCATCCACCCATGTCCTACAAATAAATACTTCTAAATACATTAGGAGACAAAAACTATGTATTAGTAGAGTTGGTAAGAATACAGTTTATAAGAAAATGAAAAATAAATTAGTCATGTGAAACACTCTATTATGGCTCTGATAGGACTAAAATGTGCATGTCATTTTGTGTGAAGATTCACATGAGGAGCCTAACCATTGCATCATAAACTTGCACAGGTTGAGATATTAAATGCAACCTAATCTGAAAAGTCCTAGTTTTATAGAACTTGAAAGTATATAGAAAAGGCTGTGTATGTACTTAGAATAATTGTACAAGGCTTATTTGGCAGTTAATTTGTTCTATTGTATTTGTTTGGTTTTTCTTTAGTAACATAAAAGATGCAAATCTCTGAGGATTATTATATTGTTCATTGTCATTTTGCTGCCTTGCTGCACTTTTTAAGTCTTCTTCTGAACTTTATTCTTGACACTAAGGACAGCTCTGAAAATTGGATGCATATTAACTTTGAGTACTCTCACATAGGAGCCAATTGATATAACAACTTTAGAATCTTGGTGTCTGTCAAATGAGATTATTCAAGGAAAAACACATAAGGTAAAAGCATTTGACATAAATACTTAATCAGGAATCAGAGTCTTGATAAAGTTTTACTGTGTTCCTAGAAAATTATTCTAGCTTAGAGTATGGAAGGATCATCCTTCAGAGGCTTAAAACATTTGAATTCACTTGAGAGTGACTACCATCAATTCCCTGGTTTTTGCTCCCTCCATCCCTTAGCAGAATCTATTAATATTTGCATATCACTTATTGCAAAATATTTCCTAAGATACATGTCAACGGTTGTTGTAAATGCTCAAAGTGCTAGGTTCTAGCCTTCTCCTTACATATTTTAGATGTTTTCTGAAAGGTCAGCTTACTCTTACTCAGTTCTAAACCTCCTCTTCCCAGGGACCTGGCTAGCCATCTAGATCTCAGACTTTCCCTTCTTATAGAACTGGGTTTGAAACATAAAAAAACACATATGGACTAACCTATATAGCTATTTAACTCTTCAATTTTAACTGTCTTAACTATGTACCTGTTTTTTCTAATATTCTTTTTTATATACCAAATATAAAATTGTTGCAATGGAAGCAACATTCCATGCAAATATCAATAAAATTGTCCAAGTCAGTATTTTTAACAAAATGCAATTCGTACTACAAAAAAATAGCTCTGTTATGGTCATTAGTCCCTAGAAATATCATCCTTTGAATGACAAGAGTGCACAGCTTTGATGTTAATATATTTTGATACATATACTTGATCTTCTTTCTGTTTTTCATTAACCTTCCAAAAGAGTTAATGTTCCTTTTGCAGCCCTGTTGGTCTAATGAACTATAAACCAGAGATTGTGGATTCATATCTTCTTTGTAATATATAGTTTTTTGTTTTTTTTTTTTTTCATAATAATATGGATTACTTTCCTTTTTCAATCAAGCAAGGGACAGTGTGCTCAAGTGAGTAAACCTAGTGTTTATTGCAGCCCCAGTGACCACCCTCTAACCACTGCTAAGCTCTTGTCTGGTATTAAACAGATCTAGTCAGGCACATCCCCTGGTAGGCTCACTTACCAGTTACATCAGGAAATTCTTTTGCACACACTCCGGGAATCTCCTACACTTCATGCTCTCTCTTGTGTTGTACTTCCATTGGGCATCTGGCAGATTGAAGACTCCCATGAGTACAAGAGCTGGTGATCATGACAATTTTGCTAGGCACCTGTAGAACTTATCATCTGCCTGTTCATCCTGACGAGGATGTCTGTAACAGACACCTACCAAGACATCCACCCTGCTGTCCTTCCCCCTGATCTTCACCCACAGGCACTCAACCTTGTCAGCATCTTCATCATCATCATCATCGATTTCAATACAATGAAAATGTGTGGCTAAGATGCCACTTTAAATTGCACTTCTTTATTAGTGATATTTTTCCCTGTCTTCATGAATACTCAGATTTCATCGCTCAATGCATGCTGTCCTTTTAGGCCAATGAAAAAATTAAAGCCATCAGAGGTAAAGCCATCAGAGTAGTAAAAAATGCAATAGTCACTCACATTCAAAACAAGCACTCAACTAACATTATAAATTTGATTTTTTTTTTGAAGCTGAAGGTAATGCAAAGAAGGAAAGTTTGTACTATAGCAAGAGCCACATGAATCTTGACATGTGTATGCATGTCTTCTAAAAATCATATACTGTGCAAATTCTACACTATAATAAGAGCTACTAGATAACCTTACAATGCTGAAGTTTACCTTTCTCATCTCTTAAGGCATTATTTCCCAAGGAAATTATTACATAGAAGATGTATGTTTGTAAGGTTCTAAATTCATTTATCAAAGTTTAAATATGAGCACAATGTAGTAAATTTCACATAATGTCAAATTACTTTTTAAAGCAATCTTTACATGATTACTTTGTAATGATGCATAAATTTTTAATTGCTAATAAGAACATCTTAAGGAGGTATAAAATCCAAGGACTTAAATTGGTTGGCTGAATAAAATCACTTGCAGATATTTTTCTATATTTGTTCCCTACTAAATCAGGAAACACATTTAAATCAAGATTCCAGTAAAACTAGCAAATACTCCTTACAATTTAGGAAACTTATTATTTTCATCAGTGAAACATGTCACCCAATCTGATATTGGTTTTGAAAGTATATTTTATTTATATTGTTTATTGATACATATAGACAAACCACACACATCCTCATGGCAATATACCGATGTTACTCTCTGCAAATAGAGAAAATTGACTAAAATGAAAGGCATTCAGTAACCCAGGCATAGAAACTAGTACCAAGCAGTAATTGGAAATTATGTGTTTGCTTGGAAACTGATGAGAATTGTGCATAGTTTCAACTGAAGAGAAAAATAAAGTATGCAGTAAAATAGTAATATCTTTTTCTTCTTAGGTGTGATTGATCTCAGTTTGAAGAAACAGCATCAGAGAACACTAGATACAGTTCTCCAGCCTCAAAAAATCTCTCCTACATATATTAGAACATATCCTAAGATTATCTAGATAACATTAGACAATTCAGATGGAGTTATTAGGTTATGGGGGCATAGATTTAAACTCAGATTAACAGTAATGAAATATGCCTACTAAGAATAATGGCCCTTTCAGAAAAGAGTACATCTAATCAACTGTGTTATGCACCATTGAGTTTTTGTTCAAGGGGCTTACTGTTTAATAGCTGTTTGGTGGCGTTTGGAACTGGATGCAGTTATTAAACAATGTAAAAAGCTAATTTGTTTCTTGGCAGGAGGAGTTAGCCCTTTTGCTCTCACTCATATTCAGATAAAATGACCCACAAGTAAAATAACTGCAGAGAAGGAAGGGATATGCATGTGATAATGAAGAAACTGACAGCCTATTATTTGCAATCCTGCAGTCTTCTGTTGGAAAATTAAATTGAATAGAAATGTAGATCTATTTCCAAGTACCCTGAATCTGAAATAAATCTGAACAAAATATGGAAAATTGAGATAAAATCAAGAATATTTTTCTTTAGAAAAGGTTTATTTTGCTTATTTTTCATTTGTCTAATGACTATTTAATACAATGTAGCCCGTGATAGTACATCATAAGATATTACAACAGTGTAAAAGCTATAGGATGGCAAGATGTCTCTGGCCTGGCATCTTTATTCAAGAAAACCCTTCCTGAGATTAGTTTAGAATGATATAAGAACAGTATTCATAAGAAGTATGCAACTGGTTCATTAATGAATCCTTTCAACAATTATGAGGTTTATTGTAATTTTTACCTGGTTTCACAGTATCAGGGATACTGTGATACCCAACATATAGATTCAATGAAATAAATAAAACAATTAGATTTGCTGAAGATTCAGAAATAATTGAATCATTCCCAGGAGCTTCTATATAAAATAGTAACAAAAATATAATTACTGCAGGTGTCTATGAATATCTGATCACTTTTACTCAAAGGTGGTCTACAAAGACAATTTAGAAAGTTAGGGTAGGCATTCCATAACTGCCACACCAGACTAATTTATTGCATCCATTATTGGGAAACTTGAGATTCATCTGACCAAACAGGTACAGATTAACAAGCAAATAAACATCATTCTAAAAGGGATGTGCACCCACAGTGTCTATTCATTTATATTGTGTATAAAAAATTTAAAATACCTGGCTCAAATTTTGCTATCCACATCCTGTTAGATGACTTCCAGACACAATGATTGAGTATATCTGATCCTGCTATGGGCCAAGTCAAAGATGGAGAGCTTAAAATTGTCTCTGAAAATTCTTATATTTGATTTTGGTTTTTGAAATATACTAACAAATTTCATAGAATAGTAAATCTGGTTTTGTATCTGTGTATACTTAACTAAAATGGGTCCATCTGATCTCCCTGTTATGCCAGCCAGTTTAAAGCCCATACCGACAGGGTCAGTCTGGCTTTATTCTAGATTGCCTGAGAGTACAGGACTGAAATTGTGTGGAAGAGTTTAGGGCTCTATTGTTGTGTAAATGTGGATGGTCATAGATGCCTCAGTTCAACTTGGAACAAATTAATCATCTAGCTGCTGAGGTTTGCCCTTGTTTCTATGTATGTATTTGCAGGCTAAATGGGGACAGATTGCTTTTGGCACTGATATGAAATTTTCATACTGCTAAATTATTAGCATTGCCCTTGATCTTGTTTTAGTCTGTCCTAACTTGCGGTCTTGAACAAATGCTCAGGTAAGACAAACTCTGCATGTAACTGAGATTAATCTCAGTAGATAATTTGGTTATGGCCACCCTGTTTGATCAACATGGACATAAGATGTGCCTCTGCGACTTATTTTTAAGGTCAGAGCACCACTTCTAATCTGTTTTGGTTTCTTTTTTACTAGTATAGGTGTATTCTGCATGACCAGAATATGCCTATACTAATAAAAAAAATGAACCAGCATAGTCCCTGGTTAATTTTGGACCTTTTTGACCTTTTCAACTACTACTCTCAAAACTACTACTCCCTTGTATGGACAAGGCTGTATAAATTTATACTCCATCCTGTGTAGTCCTCTAACATTGTCCAGGAGGCAACGGTCAATGGCTCAGCTTTCCTTCCCTGCAGACACTCCAGACTAACATGCTCCCACAATTATACTTACATGTGCCCTGGAAGAAACCCATAGCCAAGTATCATGAAGACATTCAGACCTGGGCTCAGATTTAGAGGATAGCTAGACTTTGTTTTACATAACTGCCTACTTAAGCTCAGTTATCATTTTTCTACCCTGAATTATGTTGTTTCAAAAGTGTGGACTGCCACCTGAGTATGATGTTAATTATTGTGATGAGCACCATAAAGGACTTGAGTCAGTGATTCTTTTCCCCTATATTTCAGAATTCATATTTTAACATTATTTTTCTTCCAAAATTTAAATGAGCACTCAAAATATCAAGTTTACACAACATTTAAAGTTTCAGAAAAATTCTATTCAACAATATCATTAATTTACATTTTTTTTTTTTTAGAATTAAGAAAAAATAGTATGAGATAGGGAATCTTTCAATCTTGAAGGAATTTCATGCATCCATTTCGTTTCATGTGTCACACACTTTAGTCACACTGTATCTAAGGCTATTATAGCACTATGCATGTATTTTCATTTGCATAAATCTATATGAACCCATATGGGAAAAAATTCCATATGTTAACGTACTACTGTTATTAGTTTAGTTGATAGGATTTATAGCATGGTATTTTCTTCCCAAGTGTTTAAATGGATGTCTCCAAATAAATTTATGTCTGAAATAGTTGTAGCACAAAGGAGGTGATTCCACAAGATGGCTTTTAGCAATCACCAATTAAGTCATGATAGAAAGAATGCCAGAACTGCAGACCCACATAGGTCTGAATTAATTCTGTCAATGCCTCACATGTTTTTTAATGAAAAACTAATATTGAGGAAGCCTGTTGAGGAACAAGTGCTTATGAGATTTACAAGCATTGTTTTAGAGGCAGATATCAGAAAGTGTAGACTAGTTTGGAAGGACACTTAAAGCAACCCATGTATATAAGAGAAAACAAAACACATCACAGCATCTGTTCTGTAGCACAGAATCATTTCACATATAGCCTATTCTTAATTTTCTGTCTTTTTCAGTCTTGTATAGTGCTTTGAGAAAATGTTTGGAATATTGCAAGATGAAAGGGGTAGAATGTCAAATAGTTTACATCTTTTAATTGTACTGTTTTTATGGGAAATATAGTTTCTGTCATTGTGAAGTACTTACCTCAAGAGGTATATATACAAGATTTCCCATACAATACAACATGGCATTTCTAAACATGACACTTCCATTTCAATACAAATGAAATTAAACATAATTTACCTGGAGAACTATTTTCTCACATTTTCAGCAGGCTTTTCCTGAAATATATTTATTAATTTTCTCCAGAATTTCCGAGTTTCTCTTCTTTATGGGGTACCAGCAGCAAATAAGCAATTTTAGCCATATCAGATTCTAAATAATATGAAATTTGATATCATTTTGCATAGAAAATATATTCTTTTTTAAAACATGAAGAACTTGGAAAATAGTTTCAAATTCTTGTAGGAAACAATATCAATATGAAATCCTCTGAATGGTTCAGAATACTTACAACAATGAACTCCTTTCATAATTATTTCAAAATATCAAGAGAGACTTTAACCGTGAATTATGTTGTTTGTCATACAGCTATTTATCACATCAAATAAAGTTAAATTTGAAGAAAATCAAACATAATCCTATTATTCTCATCAATATGTCCTTTGCTGCAGTATCTACCTTAATTTTATTTTAGCACTGTTCTGTGAATCCACATTATGTGTTAATTGAGATTAGATGAGTTAGATGAGTTAGGCAATTTTAAGATTATGATATGTTTAATAGGAACTCAATGTCAGCAAAATGCAAAAGAATTTATAATAATTTTTAACTGTCAGTTCTAATATTTTATTGTTTCTGTTTAGGGATGTTTCTATCAAACTACAATTTCAAATGCAAGAGAATGTATTATCTGATAAAAGTCACATTAATTTTACAGATTACTTGAAGAAGAAATTTCGCATGAGATAATAATGCTGAATTCTGGGTGCTCTCAGCAGTCACTTTCTTAGGGATTTGATTAATGTTTATCCCCAGAAATAAAATAAATGAACTTTCTGAAGATCTTAATTAGAATCTACCTGTAAAGAGAGAAAATTTTTTTCTCTAAAACATAATATTCCAGACTTTCATACCAGGTGGCAGCTAATAACACTCCTAGTTACAAATACTGGTCCTGAATCTACTTCAGACTAAGTTATGTTTTCATACCAAGCACAGTCCAGTAGCAATCCTATTATAACTCTTTTTCTTTTCTAGGTCATGCCCAAAATTAACCTCAGACATGGCATGTTAGGATGCCAACACTGAATCCTATACAGATAGTATTTAACTGTCAGCTCTCTGTCAGTATCATTTTGTACTGTCCTAAAGAGCTCTCCTCAAAATAAATGTGCCACAGAAAAGCCCACTCCTCAGCAGTGTGGGTGGAAACAAACTTGTTGTCTCTCGGGTTTGGGCTAAGGACCAATTCCTTTTTTTTTTAGCAATATCATCATAACTGTAGGATTCTGCTGTCTCTGGGATGTACAGATGTCATGGTATTTCAGTACATATCTCCCACACCCTAAGGGAAGACTCAAAAGTATTTCTTTCACTTGGCTTTATATCATCAGCAATTTTCATTTATAGAGAGAGTTGAAAATAGGATTTTTTATCTGCTGGCAAGTTACAGCTAGAATCTAGATTGAAGAAACAATGTTGGAACACAGTACAAAGTCTAGGTGAACTAGGTCAAGAAGCTTAGATTTTTTCTTTCATCAGGTCTTCAGTAATGTCCTGCTCTTTTGTGAATAAAATATCTTTTTTTTCAAAATGTAAAATTATTGATATCTTCTCTTTGTTTTTCAAGATGAGTATATCTTATTAATAATTGTATTCTGCAAGTATTCTCTTTTCAATTTTTCCTGAATTAAGGTGAAACTGTTAGCAAAGTAAAAGACAACATTTTTTTGAAAAAGTGTTTGAATCTTCAGTCTCAGTTCTGACAGTCCTGTTATTGGGATTTAAGTGATGACTGCTAGAAGCCAAAATACTTGATTTAGAATAATGTAGAATAAGTAATAATAGAAGCCAGGAATACATAGAATGCTGTTTTAAATAAGTCAGCAGACTGCAAAGGCACCTAAAAAGTTGTTGCTACTGGATCATTTTTTTTCATACTGAAAACTACTTCATACCTATTCACCAGTCTTGTGATGACATGCCATATTTTGATACTGTTCTTTTCCAAATTGATTTTGCCCTCATATCTGCTTCTCTTTTAAAACAATGAAATCACATTGAATACTGATTAATAAAAGCCACCAGGGAATTTAAATTCTAAGCAAAGGATATGTTTGTGGGAGCTTCTGCCAAGACAAAATGTTAAACCATTTAAATTTTTCAGACTTAAGGGGTAAACTTAATATTGTGCTACATTTTAGGTGACTGGTCATGTAATAGATGCCCTATCAGTGCAAGTAAACATTTTTAAATTGTAGATAGAAACAATCTACATGAGGGTTTCAGTCTGTATTCATGGTGCTGAAAATTATTAAAATGTCATAGACTAAGAGGTTGGCAGGAATAAGAAAAAATCTTTGCTCAGGAATCTTTTAGAAAAGACAAAATTGCATGATTCTATGAACATAAGTAGAACAGGCATATAGGATTAAAGGTTTTAATTTTTCTATTGTACTTTCTGTTGTATCTATCCTACATTTTAAAAGATGCCTTTGAAACTCATTACTCCTGGAAGAGCTTTTAAACAGGAAAAATTAATGACTTTCACATAGAGCATTCACTTTTCTACATTCCTATCCATCACCCTCCTTTAAAATGGTGAAAATAAGTAAACTGTACATTTTGCAATTTTTTTTTTTTTGCCTTGTAAGGTATTTTGCAACTTCTAGAAAGCTGTTTCAGGGAGCTGTCAGAGAGTGTTCTACTTTCACACAGACTGGGCAGAAAAGCTAAATCCACAGAAGGAGAAGATACTAATAATGTATGTAAAAGAATCTGAGAGGGACCATGGGCAAAATTCTCAGAGATTGCCAAGATAATTGTGACACTGCTACAGAAAAGTGTATTAAATATTTCCAGTTGTTTATTTTTCTTTGTTGTTTAGTATTTAGCCCTGAGCAAGTGTAATGATAGATATGTTATGCACAGAGCATTTTCCTATAGTAAAACTCCTCTGTAGTATCATTGTAGTATTATATTATTATACTATACTAATTTCATCTGAACTGATATTTTTTATGAAAATTTATTTGAGATTTCCTTAATATATTAGCTCATTGTGTAATTTTTTTAAGTGAGAAAATTTCCTTCTTTTAGATTTAAAACCAAAATATTTTAAAACAAAATAAGAAGAACTGGTAAAGTAGGAAGAACTATGCTATGCCTACTGAAAGAACAGAAAAAAAAAAAAAAATAATGCTTTAGTCTGTCATGATGCTTCTTTCCAGACTGCTTCTTCCTACATGTAATTGAACATGCTAAGCCAAACCACCTCCATGTAGCATAGGAGTCCCAAAAAGAAAAAACTGTGAGGATGAAAGGATTGTCTTTATTCATATACCACAGTTCAAATTAATTTATTAAGAATTAATTTTGGGTTGTCCAATAACCTAATCACAATGGTCCCTCCTGATTTGTTGAGTTAGGAGTACACAAACATAGAGCAGTTTAACAGATGTCCTGTCTTCGTATAAAAGAATCTACCATATATTTCTAGCAAGAAAATCTTCAGGGAAATGTCTGGGCCATATGTTTGATGCTGCATATCAGGCAAGAACTGACCTTCTAGATAGAAATGTTCAAGCCAAGAGCCTTAGCAATGTCCTTTTCATTTGCTTTACTTTGTATTCAGTGTACAATAAGCACGCTAGGGGATTGAGAGCTGATGTTTGTCTCATGTGAGAGGCAGTAATAGCTCTCATTACATCTGCCACTGCAAGTAAAAATGCAGATTCAGCTGACAACCCATCTAAATTTGGCTGAAGGATGGAAAGCAGCTTGGCAAATCAGAAATTAAAACGACTACAAACCTTTGTTCCGTTACTCCATCTTTACACAAGTACTGAGCTAAGTTCAGCAAACTACACTGCCAGAAAATCATAAGATAGCAAGTCAGGCCTATATATTTTATTATGAGAAAAGTATTAAATATCTTAAAATATACACATAATCAAAGACAAGTGAATGTTTTGCAGAAATTCTACTATTTTTTTTAAATTGCCTTCTCCACTATAATGTCACATATTTTTTTAAAGCTGTTTCTAGAGTGCAGTTTTAAAGGCCTACATATTTCAAGTTGTCATAATCTTAAGGGTCCTACAGGGAAGAGTCAGGCTGATGGACAGTCATAAAGACCCATATTTCAGCTTGGCAAAGAGGTAATTACTTGGCTTCCAAATGCTTCCAAATGGACAAAATGGACTCAGGTGAACAAAACCCACCTTCTTTTAGAGCAACATTATGTAATTTAAATGGAGACTACTGATTTTTCTCACTGAGAAATCTTAAGTCTATAGACTTTCAGCTATATATATACAGTCTGGCTATCTCATATTCAGTAATTTGTTGTCCTGAGTGAATGCTGCTTGAGGGGATAAGGGCTGACAGAGATACTTCTCTCTCTGGGTGAAATAGTTCTTATTGCACACGTGGAATATTAACGTGTCTTTCATTTCTGTCAGCCCTTCTTTACACCTAGCAAAGAGAAAGCATTAACACAAAGCATACCAATTTACAGATTGTATTATTTCAAATAACCAGGACTAAATACATGTAAACCATGTCTAAGGTTTCAACTGTAAGCAAAAGCATCCCATCCTCCAATATGGCAAGAAATCCATCCCATCCCAGACATCCAGAGAAGAGAACAACCCTGAAAAGGGAGTAACTTAAGTGACAGATGCAGCTGTCGAAACAAAACAAATGGAAAGGCCTTAGACATGCTTGGATTTCATAGTGTTGTGTCACTATGTTTTAAAGATATTCCTGTTAAAAATCAAGCTATAGCATAAGAGTATGTTAGCAATGTACAGAAATATAAGCCACTAACTCTGCCTAAGTGTGGTATAGTAGGTTCAACCTATAGAAATGGCTTATTTTACTGATATACAAATTTTCAAGAGGCAAAGAATTCAGCAGCTTTTCTGTAAGGGTCCTTTAAACTTGGGGGGAAACAGGAAAAGCTGTGAGCACACCTCTTGTGTAATTGGAGATGGCATTTATTTTCCAACTTATTTTCCAATTTTGTGTATATTCTTTCCAATAAAATATAATAATAATTTTTATTCTTATCTACATAAAAATTTTAGCACATATTTGGGAGTTTTTTAGAGTGGCTGGAAGAGTGCAGTGTTGACAGAGCCACAGCTAGAAGACATAGGAGCACTGTGAGAGGTGGGTAGTGAGAGCTGCTAGTGGAAGAAGGACCTTTTGGTAGAAGAAACGATGCACATATAGCAAAAACAAGTCCCATTAAAAGAAATGTAAATGAAGGTTACTGCAGGAAGGGCTAGTCAACTAGATGGTCAATTGCTAGAGGAAAGACTATAAAACTATTATGATTATATAGGATTAATTATATATATTATTAATTATATATTACATATAAGGATTAATTATTATTACCACTCTTATTTATTTGTACCTTTATTAGGTTTTTTATATCCCTTGAATAAAAGCATTATTTTTTAAACTTTAATTCATGCCTGCACATGGAAGACTTAGATATTTGAGTCCCAAAAACTTAATGCAATTATCCCAGGTCTGCTTGAGCTGGTGTTTTAGAAGTAAGTCCTTAAATATTTCAGCTTTTGTTGCTGTCTGTCAACTCTTGCCAGGAGGATTACACAATCTTTTTTAGGAAAAGGATTATATCAAATTACAAAATAAATCCAATTATCAGATTGATAATATTATTTCTAAATTAATCCTTAGGCTCCATAGAACATATCTGGATTGTGGTAGTTCTGCTTATCTATCAGTCCTCAGAATAAAAAAGTATTTTCTGTTCACTGGCATTTGATATATGGGAAAGTTCCAACAACATAATAGATGCAACATGAACAAAGTCACTTGCAGGTTATAGTGAATGTTGATACTATGGTGTAAAAGTAGCGTGCCTGAATTATACGTTGATTAATGTCAGAAAACTACCTGATTCCCAACACTGAACTTTCCTACAAAGGATTTAATATAGATATTAATTAAATGAAAAACATCAATTAAAGAAATAATTAATGGGTACAGATTAATAAATATCTGCTGTTAAACACAGAGACAGTATTGCATACAAATGTTGAGCACTGTTCAAGAATTCCTGTTGGAATATCTTAAATGTTTGAAGAAACTCTGTTCTGAATAGTGGTCACAGAAGATGGAGTTTCAGCCTAGTTGAGAGGTGACAACTTAGAACTTAATTTAATGATTTTTTAAGATTCCAAGATTCAATGTTGAAAAATAACTTGATGTGAGGGGTTATTTGTTTGTGATTGTGTAATGATAGATGTTGCTGAAGCCATCAAATTTGCTTTTAACAACGCAGAAAAAACACAAGTCTCTATATCAGGTATGATATTAAGAGGCTAGAGAGTATAAATCATTGCAAAAATAAAAATAAAAAAAAAACCAACAAAACAACAACAACAAAACCAAGGATTAAAAACTGTTTTTTAATATGACATTGAATTTCTCCCTGCATTTTTTAAGATGATGGTTTAATTCATTTCTTTCCCTGATAGTCCTTCAAAAGCTGTTTAAGAAACTGCAGGTCACTTTTCTCACCTTAGTAACTTCCCAGAAGAATATCTTATTATTAAAAAAGGTCTTCCCATTTCAGATATTTTAAGTAAGAAATCATATATATATATATATATATATATATATTCAATTAATAGACACAATAGATAAATCAGATGTCGTGGAGATGTTGAAAATTGCAAAGGTAAAGGCATTAATTTGTTTCCTTGAAAGACCTAGTTCAAAATTGAATACTCAGAATAATTTTTAAAATAAAAATTAGGAAAAAAAAATATAGCTGGAAGAATACAGCAGTTATGTCCCAAATAAAGAGAGATTTTATATATATATATATATATATATATATATATATATATATGTTGTGTATATATATATGTATCAGTGTTAAAAGCTTTTTTCATCTAAAATTATATTTTGAGGGATTAATATTTATATGCTTTTATGCGTCAAAGGGATAGATTCATGTCTGCTACATCTCTTGTAAAACTTCATCTGCAGTCCTCACATCATGGTTCCCATGAAGTTTTTTTCAGGTCTCAAAACTTTACTTAAAAATAAATCTTCAAATTTCTCTTCCAGTGCTTTTTATCAAGCATCATTATGACTGTGATCCATGAAGCATAATAAACTTTTAATATTCCCAAAAGGGGAAATGCAAAATATGAATCTAAATTGCTAGCATGATGAATATCTATGAATATATAAACATTTAAAACTACAGTGATATTATAGAGAAAAAGATATTTCTCTAGAGTATTTGTTCAAATAAGGAAGACTGGACAAACGTGTTATCTCACAAAGAAGATAGGAATTGTGAACAGCTTTGGAATTAAATAGTTTCCCTAATCTGCAGGAACCTAATAAAGCCTCTTGATGAAGCCAATTGCCAAGACAATTTCTTCTGTGCAAAGTCTGTAAGAAGTAAGTTTAGACTGGAAATAAGTGAAAGGATCTCCTGTGTACATTTTGTGGGCTGCTTTTGTCTTATCATTTTCTCCAGACCTCCATGACTTTAGAGGTCAAGATGAAACACTTGCTAAATTAATTAGTACCATATAAAAATGTTCCAGTCATAGTGAGGAGTAGCATAGCACTCACCATTTAGCCTAGTATTTGGCTAAAAAGGAAGGAGCTTCCTTTTCTTCTCTACCCCATCTCTGCTTCTTTCTTCTCATCTTTCTGTGCTTAATGTAGCTCTAGCTACAAGGATTTTTGTGCATATTTACCTCTCCCCCTAGACTCCTTTCACCCTATTTTCATTGACACATAATCTGGAGCTGACTTACTTGTTTTGTAATTCATCTAAGTAACAAGCAGTCTGGATTTCTATCAGCACAGTAAGTCCAAGATGATTTCTTATAAAACTGGGAAATACATTTTCAAAATTTTCTCATGTTCTCAGACATGCTTGATACCACTGAACTTAAAAATAAAAATAGAAAAACCTTTAATGTAAATTGCTACAGTTTGGACACTAGATAGATTTATTTAAGGTACTGTCAGAAATTATTTGTATCACTGAATTTTAAAAATCATGCCTCTGACACTTGTAACTTAAAATACTTTCACCAGTCTGAAAATTTTTTGCTGCTTCAACAAGTATTTTCTATTGCTACTTGCTGTAATCTTTGGGAAGTTTTATTTCCCTCCCCCTTTGCTACTACCTAGCACTATATTATGCAGATACTTCATATGATGGTTAATTCATACATAGTTTCAAAGTAAAATACAATCATAAATCATAGAGTCACAGAGTATTCTGATTTGGAAGGGATTAACAAGGATTATCAAATCCAAATCCCAAAGAGCAGCACCATGTGCCTGAGAGCATTGCCCAAATGCTCCTGAAGCTCTCTCAGGCTAGTGCTGTGACAACTTCCCTGGGGAGCCTGTTCCAGTGCCTAGCCACCCTCTGGGTGAAGAACCTTTTTGTACTATCCAACCTAAACCTCCTCTGACACAACTCCAGGCCATTCCCTCAGTCCTGTCACTGGTCACCATAGAGAAGACATCAGTGCCTGCCCCTCCTTGTCCCCTCACAAAGAGGCTGCAATGAGGTCTCTCCTCAGTCTCCTCTTCACCAAGATGAAGGACCCAAATGACCTCAGCTGCTCCTTGTATGGTGCTCCTTCCATATGGTTAAACGCAAGAAGAAAATAGGTGGCTGACGTATCAAAACTGATATAAATTCTATCCATTAAAAATGCAAGTCAGCAAACATTAAGAGGCAATCTAACACTTTTACATTATTAAACTATTTTGCATACTTATACATGTGCATGATTGCATGCCAGATGAATGTGGACTAATATACATATAGCAGAGGCACATCTACTGACCTAGAGCAGAAATTACTAAGTGCTGTAATGGTCCCTTTCTAGTGATAGTTCTTTCCTGAGGGATGACAGACACTCATTCCATATGATAGGAAACGTGATGATGCATGATCCCCAAAAATGCCAGGCCTGTCTACTTCTGGTCCTGCTAGGCCAATTTATTATAAAATTCTAAAAAAAGCTACCAAGAAGCAGTCTTTTAGATTTGATAACTAAGATTTTTACTTTTTTTTTTTTTTTTTGTGCTAAAGATTAAAAACTTAACAGAAACTACCCTAAGTCCTGTACTAGAATTGCAACTAGATTCAATTAATTGTCCTTTTTCTCAGAAAACCTACATCCATGTTCACAATCTTTCATCGGCAGGGCAGGGTTCTGAATATTGGCTTTCCAGTTCAATTCAGTACAAATGCACAGAATTCAATAGTTGTTCAATAGTGTGACCTCAGCATCTAGATATGCACTATAATTAATGGAGTCCACCAATGCACACAATGTAGTCCAGCCTCATGATAGACACATCTCTAAGCTCCATTAAGCTGCATTCCCAGCCTCATAAGGAGATATGTTTTAGATATTGTAGGCAAGATTCAGTTCTTGAAAAATTGATTTCTCACACATTTTGTGTGCCTTATTGTATCCTGTCTGGTCTCCAGCTGCCACCAAGAAAGCCACAGGTCTTCCCCAAGCTCTGTATTTTATCTTTCAAATGTCTGCTGATGCCTCAGAACTATTAGGGCATAAATAATGATACTAGACAGATATGCTTAGACAGGTGAATCCCTCATGAGGTTATCTGGATATGAACTCTATTATTCTGGCTGAAAACCTCATTCCCATGCTCATACTGTTTTCAAAGAGATATTAGAGCATGAGGAGTATAGCTGTACTTTTTCCAAGCACAGGCTGACAACACCTGTGTTCTGATGACAGATAGTAGTGAAGGCTTATGGAAAACTACAGGAAGAAACTATATGATGGAAAGGGTACTGAAGTACTACTGGTAGAGCCAATCTCAATCTTCTTTACAAGACATTTTTAAGGCACAGATAAGTCAAATATCTCTGACAGTGACTGTGGTGATCCAGAATTAATACCTGTGCTTGGATTAAATAATATCTGAAGTGCATTCCTGCCTTTCATTCATATCTTGCTCAAAGTTCTCTGAACTTCTATAAAGACGTAGATAAATGCTCTGAACTTCTATAAAGATGTAGATAAAAATTATCAAACTTTAATATAAATATATTGATAATAAATTTTACCATATGCATCTATAAAAATAAGGTAAGATCAACTAAAAATCCTTACAATTTTTGAGAATCAGTGGAGGAGGTTAGTCTTAAAAAAACCTGAAACTTCAACAACAGATCAGATCATAACAGTTATTTATACATTTCACTCCTGAAAAAGGAGCAGTTATTCACCACACACTGATAGGTGGAGTGTTTTTTTCTTTATTTCAAACAGCTACTTAGAAAATATATAAGCACAACAAGCATAATTTATTTCCTCATGAGAAAGGACTTTACCAGTCTGCAGATAAGCCCTTTTCTTAATTCAGGCTGGTATCAAGACTTCACAAATTATGTAAAACTTATTTGGCCTCTTAGAGACTATCAACTAAAGTATCAGCTGATTTCTGATTTCTATCAGCTAAATTTCTTTAAATTTCTTTCTTCCCCTTTCCTCAGGGTGCCCAGCCCAGTTTTGAGCACAAGTGCAATTAAAAAACACCAGCTACAACACAAAATGTTCTATCTTTAAACATGTATAAATTCAGCTTCCTTTTACTTGTTTCTGGTCTGGTTGTAGGAAAAAAACCTACTCTTTTCTTCTAGAAAACCATTTATGATTAATCATGAGAAATGCTTGTGAAGGACTACAGACTGTTTAATTTGAACATAGCTAATAATTCTGAACATGGTTTCACCATAGAAGGAGATAAGGAGAAATTTTCAATTTCTCACCTAAAGTGCTCACCTAAATAGGGAATCAATTATGTAATGTGCATCAGTTTAGTCAGAGACCTGTCTGAACTCTTGATCCAGTAACTGTGTCTGGGCTTCAAAATCCCAATTTTAAAAGTTTCAGTGGCCTTTATATAGCTATCAAGCCAGCCTCATCACAGCTACTTAAAGGATTAGTAAACTCCTAGGAGTGTGATTTAGAACATTATAGGAACATTCCTATAATGTTCTCACTCCCACTAGTGATTTTCTATAGTTGGAAAGAAATCAGTTTTCTTCTCTCATGGAGAATCTCTCTTTTTATGAAGTACTTTAGTCTATCTCACAAAAAATTAAATTCTATTTCTATATAGCACCCTCATTTTTCACTCAGGAAATTACTCAACACAATCCTGCCTTCACCACTGTAAACTGGAGAGAGGGGTCTCATGTTCTTCAATCACTTCTAGCTCAAGGTGCTTGACAGAGACCCACTTTATCTTTTTACTTAGTCAGTATTAACTACTGTAACAGAAAATATGCTTTTTCACTACACTTTCTTCAGAACTTTCTGATATGAACCTTTATCAGTTAAAAGTGTAATTCCCAGTAATAAAGATAGCACCAAAACCCCTATACCTGTATATACTGTTAAATGGATTCAAATTCCAACAAATCCTTTACTTTCATTTTGGCATTGGTTTTGTAAGGGGTATCTCTCTAGCCTGAAAGTAAACAAAGCAACTTTTAAATAACTACAGAAATACAATGAAGTGTTTATTACCTCGTATGAATCTATATGGAGTTGTCATAGTTGTCAACAAACAGAAAGAAACTATTTTGCAGAATTAGAAAATAAAATGCTATCTTTTAAATCTGGTCTCTATCTCTTTAAATCTGGGTGGGTTTTTTGGGGTTTTTTGGGGTGTGTTTTTTGTTTGTTTTTTTTTAAATCTGGGTGGGGCAGTAGCCTTGACTGAAATGCTGATATTATATATATATTTTTTATATTAATATTTTTATATATTTATATATATATGCATCTAGGTCTAGCTAGTGAATCTAGCAGTCCTATCTGCGGATCAAAGAGATGGAGTCTGCCTTTAAAGCTGGGAAGGAAGGAAGGAAGGAAGGAAGGAAGGAAGGAAGGAAGGAAGGAAGGAAGGAAGGAAGGAAGGAAGGAAGGAAGGAAGGAAGGAAGGAAGGAAGGAAGGAAGGAAGGAAGGAAGGAAGGAAGGAAGAGAAGGAAGGAAGGAAGGAAGGAAGGAAGGAAGGAAGGAAGGAAGGAAGGAAGGAAGGAAGGAAGGAAGGAAGGAAGGAAGGAAGGAAGGAAGGAAGGAAGGAAGGAAGGAAGGAAGGAAGGAAGGAAGGAAGGAAGGAAGGAAGGAAGGAAGGAAGGAAGGAAGGAAGGAAGGAAGGAAGGAAGGAAGGAAGGAAGGAAGGAAGGAAGGAAGGAAGGAAGGAAGGAAGGAAGGAAGGAAGGAAGGAAGGAAGGAAGGAAGGAAGGAAGGAAGGAAGGAAGGAAGGAAGGAAGGAAGGAAGGAAGGAAGGAAGGAAGGAAGGAAGGAAGGAAGGAAGGAAGGAAGGAAGGAAGGAAGGAAGGAAGGAAGGAAGGAAGGAAGGAAGGAAGGAAGGAAGGAAGGAAGGAAGGAAGGAAGGAAGGAAGGAAGGAAGGAAGGAAGGAAGGAAGGAAGGAAGGAAGGAAGGAAGGAAGGAAGGAAGGAAGGAAGGAAGGAAGGAAGGAAGGAAGGAAGGAAGGAAGGAAGGAAGGAAGGAAGGAAGGAAGGAAGGAAGGAAGGAAGGAAAGAAAAGAAAGAAAAGAAAGAAAAGAAAGAAAAGGAAAGAAAAGAAAGAAAAGAAAGAAAAGAAAGAAAAGACAGATGCCTCGAGTATCCGTTCTGTGACATTGCTTGCAGTGTGGCAAACAAAAGTTGAGAAAAACATTTTAGTAAGCCAAACAGACATCTTTAGTCCTAATGGAAATAACTCATATTCCTACAGATAGTACCAGAGATAACATAGTATTTGCCAAAGTAAAAAAAGCAATAAGGAAACATGGCTCTTAAGCAGCATATATTTCTATGTCATAATCTCTGCTGCCTTTCATGGGTAGCATGCAAGCAAACAAATCCCTTTGTTCCAACCACCCAACCCTTGCAAATCTGCAAAATATATGCACTTTCTACAGTGCTTTTTGTCCATTCAAGAAATTTCTAGTTAGGATGTGGGATACTGTGAGGTGAAGCACTGGGTATGAGAGTGGTTTATTATTGTACAGGACATGAAGGAAAGATTGGAAGGAAAGATAGGAACCCAAGGAATATGATGGCAGAATCATGGAGTGGTTTGGCTTGGAAGGGTCCTTAAAAATCAATTCCAGCCCCTCCATGATGGGCAGGAATGCCACCTGCTAGACCAGGTGGCTCAGGGCTCCATCCAACCCAGCCTTGAGCACTTCTGGCTTCTCTAGACACCCTCCTTCAGTGTCTCAGAACCCTCTGAAGATCTTCTTCCTAACATGTAAGATCATGGATCAGCTGGACCAGATGTCACAAAGGCACACCAGAGGAACAGGCCAGAAGGAGACAAGATTAAAACTGACAGGAGAAAAATTATGGACATTGACAATGAACTGTTGCAAATGGAGAAGTCTGAAGAAAAGAGTATATTTCTAGAGAACAAATATGATTAATTTACAGGAAACTAAATACAGTGAATTTTACTGAAGATGAAATAATTTTGGGGTTTTTTTTTAATATTACACTTCTTTACAGCAAAAATCCCCTGATCTTTTTATGACAATGCATTGGCCACTTCTAATAGCTTTTAAAAGGCAACTTTATGTTTGAGTTATAATAGAATGCATAGATCTGAATTGCTATTTTATCATTGTCTTCTGTATTTATCCATGATAAATAATATGTAAT
Organism: Vidua macroura; assembly: GCF_024509145.1. Lineage (NCBI taxonomy): Eukaryota > Metazoa > Chordata > Aves > Passeriformes > Viduidae > Vidua > Vidua macroura. Next base: position 43,233,904 of record NC_071572.1, on the reverse strand, counting down.
ACTGAAGAGTATTTTATTTTGGATAACATGTTACTGTAAACAGAGAGCAATGCAATAAAACAACAATTAGAGAGAAAGATAAAAGACTCACTAAATCACCTAATGCATTGCACTACTTTTATACCACTGATGCCTAAAAGGTCTGATTTTTTTCAGAGCAGTAATAAAAGTCCTGAACCAATCATTTTCTGTGACTGCCCTAGAAATTTAGCCCAGAGATTGATCTCTCTCTATCAGGAAATTTTGTACTCTTCATTCTAATTTTTTCTGCCCTTTTTTTCACTGTGTTATTCCATGTTAACCTTCTTTTATCATCCTAAATAATTCCACTTTTTCCTTGAATTTTGCCTTCTGAATATTTATAGTTGCTAAGAAATGTTACTCTTTTCTCAAAGTTAATTCCTCAGAAGTCATTGTTTCTACTCCACTGATAGCAATTATTTTCTTGTATTCTGGACTCTCTAACTTGTCAGTATCATTCTGGAATGAGGTGGCAAATAGAAAAATTCAGCTGGAGGAAATAATTTCTAACAGTTCTATGTTAGAAATTCAGTTCTTTGTTACAAGAGCCACCAGGATGACTAAGGGGCTAGAACATCTCTTGTATTGAGAAAGGCTGAGAGAGCTGGGTTTGATTGAGAAAGGGGTTGACCTCCAGAGATCCCTCCCAGCCTCAGTCATTTTGTGATTCTATGTCTTTATAAAAGATGAAAAAGCATTATGTCCTTTTTCTGATACAAACCTTTAAGTACAGACCTTGAAGATTATTTTTCATTGTTCTTCATTCTAAATTTTTATTCCTATTTTCATACTGATTATTTTTCATTATTCTTCATTCTAAATTTTTATTCCTATTTTCATACTGAATATCATAATTAAAAAATATGTCATATAATTAATAATAATTAATTATTATTAATTATGACATTAATAATAATGTCTTCTTTTCCAGAAACATATGATGTTGCTTTAATTTCTGATCTTTCTCATTTCTTTAATTGTATTGCTTTTTCATTGACATTTTTAATGTTCTTTAATTATCCACAAACTTGTATGAGCATGTTCTATTTCACATTTTAAAACTGAACTGCATTTCGCAGCAGTGAATCAGGGTGATCTTAAAATGTTTCTCCAAGAACTACCAGCTGAGACTAGAGAAAGGGGAGGAAACAATGAATTCCATGTCATCTTCTGCATACTCCTGATCTTTGGTTGTCCCAGGACCTGAATGCCAACATGCACACAAAGGAGTGGTCAAATATTTTCTTTGGCAGCTCCAAGAAATATCATCTCAATTGGAGACCCACAGCATGAGAGAAGAACATACTTCTTAGCAGAAAGATTTGCTACTTTCTTACTCTGTAATATATTTAGTTGACAGATTTGTCAGTTCTTCATCTTTGTCTATCCATTTTCTTGAAATTAAAATAGAGAAAATATCACATATACATTTTATTGTGTATATATTTGAAAAACCCATAATTGGGATACAATGTCTTGCAATGATGCATTCATTGTTCTTTGTGATATGGAACCAGCTGTTTTTATTTTTAATTTTTATTTCTGTACTAATCTTCCCCACTAGCATATTGTTTAAAATTTTAAGAGTCTGCAGTTTGATATTACTTTTTATTTTCCAATCTAAATTGGCCTCTGTTGTCTTTTTATGTCTCTTCAGACTTCTCTGGGTTACGTTTCAGTTTGTTCTATAATCAAAGCTGAAGTCTTGTGGAAAATGTTGCAATGCATTCTATTAAAAATCCACAACAATTAAAACATTAGCATTTGGAAACTCCTGCTTTGTTAAAAGCATTTGGATAAATATGATTTCTTTGACTTCTCTGCTTTCACTTGTTCTTTCCCATATGCATTTGTCTGCTCTTTCTCTAGCTTGTAGAAGTAAACATCTTACCACCAGGATTGGGGTTGCTTTTTAGTGCTTCAGCAGTTGTTCCATGGAGATACTGGCTCCACAAAAGGGAAAGACACAGGTCCTTGCAGATTTTTTCTGCACCTTAGTTTCTGTACAAGACAATTTGAACATATTTTCCAAGGATAACCATCATATGTTAAAAAAGACCCTTAATTTTCTTTTTTTTTTCAGACTACTCTGTAATTTGCCTGAAATATACCATGATATATTGACCCTGTGTCCTTTTCTTCCTCCTGAACATTATTTTACCCTTTCCTCTCTAGATGACTGTAAAAGACATAAATTTAGCTTTCAAGAATATATATATATATATATATATATATATATATATATATATATATATAAAACTCCAGCCTATTTTTACTGCTGCCTGTTTTTCTGACTCACTCTTCCCTTTCTGTCTCATCTCTAATAATACTATTTTTGTAGGGCTTCCCATAATCTTGCCTTCTTCAGAAGTATTAAAAGCCACTCACATAAACAAAGATACAGTAAGACCTTTTAAGGCATTGATAAAAGTTAGTAGAGGGTGTTTTATACAATATTCATTATGTGAAAAAGTTTGAGAACTGACTGCTATCTCCACAACAGCCACCCGTGCAAAATCTTCATCAATGGATGGTTTCTTTGGTTTCCAGAACAGTAAACACATTTTCACTATTGTCAAGAAAGTAAACACAGTAACAATAAATTTTCTGATGGACAAACATTGATAAGAAAGGTAAAGAGCAAAAGAACAGAAAAGTCCAACTGAATGAATTTGAAAAAATTTTCACTCTTCAAACAGAATTAATTCTAGAAGCTCAGGTACAAAGCAATAATATTTAATAACAAGTAATGCCAGCTAATGGAGTACATATTCTGGAAATACCTAAATTACCAATGTAATAAACTATTAGGTCAATGCCATACCCACATGACTGAATGTCATACTTATTTTAAAGCAGAGAAAGAGCACTGATTTTATAATTATACACATCACTGATAAAATAGAAAAAGTCTTCCGGAGTTGCCATTTGTGTATAAATGTCAGTCATTCTCTCTAGCTCAGTAACTGGGAATTGATAAGAAATTTCCTTGTATTGTTCCAATGCATCTATGACCAGAAAACGAATACTAAAGTTTTTGCTCAGAAGTGGAAAAGGTAATAGTGAATATACCAAACCAAAAGGAAAGCACAAACATTCACTTGGATTATAATAATGAACAGAAGCCCTGTTTTTTTTTGTATCTGCAAATGCGTCATCATTTTTGTGCATGTATATGGTAAAGGAGAGTTTAATGGTTCCATGCTTCTTTTGGGAGAATAGTGAGATGTCTCTGTGGATGCTCTGAGTCAGCTGTTCTGACACTGAATATGAGAAAGCATAGAAGTTTAGCCTGAGGAATTATCAAGAGGGCAAGGAAAACAACCTACAAAGTAATCTCCTGACAGTTCTTCACATTGAAGAGTATGAAATTAGACCATGTAGTTCTGAGTCACAGAATTATAGAATATCCTGAGTTGGAAGGGACCTTCAAGAATCATCGAAGTCCACCTCCTGGCCCTGCACAGCAACATTCCCAAGAATCACACCATGTGCTGTGAGCATTGTTCAAATTCTTTTTGAGCTCTGTCATACTTGGTGCTGTGACCACTACTCTGGGGAGTCTGTTCCAGTGCCCAACCACCCTCTGGGTAAAGAACTTTCTTCTAATATCTAATCTAAACATCCCCTGACACAGCTTCAGGTCATTCCCTCAGTCCTGTCACTGGTCACCACAGAGAGAAGAGATCAGTGCCTGCCCCTCCTCATCTTCTCATGAGGAAGTTGTAAATGCAATGATGACTCCACTCAGTCTCCTCTTTTCCAGGCTGAACAAATCAAGTGACCTCAGCCTCTTGTCATACAGCTTTTCCTCAAGGCCCTTCACCATGTTTGCTACCCTTCTTTGGATGCTATCTAATAGCTTCATGTCTTTCTTATGTTGTTACACCCACCCAAACCTACGCCCAGCGCTCGAGGTGAGGCTGCCCCAGTGCAGAGCACAGCAAGACAATCCCCTCCCTTGCCCAGCTGGCCATGCTGTGCCTGATGCCCCCAGGACAGGGTTGGCCTTCTTGGATGCCAGGACATTGCTGACTCATGTTCAACTTTCCACTGACTAGGACTCCCAGGTCCCTTTTAGCAGCACTTCTTTCCAGCATCTCATCCCCAGTCTGTACATGCAGTGTTGCCCCATCCCAGGTGCAGAATCCAGCACTTTCCCTTGTTGAACTTCATATGGTTGGTGATTGCCGTGTTCTCTAATTTGCCAAGGTCTCTCTGCAGAATGGTGACAATACTTACTGAGAGGGAGGATTTGATTATGTTTTGCTTATGCTAAGCTTGGACTTTTGTGTGGAGGGAATTAAAAATACACAGTGTTTCAGTCTGGTTTATTCTACTCATCCCATGACAAGTTTTCCATCTTTCCTGTATATTCACTTCCCAGTATCTCCAACTGAAACACAATATGCTCTCTACATGTTTCTATACTTGAAGGCTCATATTGCTTTAATATTAGTTTGATCTCTGTATTTCTTTCTCATTTACAGATTTCAATGCAATTTTTACTCTTTGTTTACTGCATTTTTTTTTAATCTAGTCTGTCTATTAGCCTGAATGGCTTACATACTGGTTCCCATTCTTGTCACTTTCCATTTCTCTTGCTTTCACCATCTATCAAACATGTCAACTCTTGTTCTATGCAAAACAAAATAAAACAAAGATTGTGTTATGTGCTCAGGAAACATATTAAGATGTTTTTTATTTAAGTAATTTTGCACAGAACTTTGGTGTTTTTCCAAACTGAAGAAAACTCCATATTTCTAAATGAAGTCAGCATATGATCATGTGGAAAGAACTTTTCTTATATACTACCTATAAAGATGGAGTTATTTGTCTGTAACCATTATTATGGGTGGAGAATGGAAGATGGAAAACACACTTATTCCTGTTCTTTATTGCCACAACTTAATAAGCAGCTGTAAGGCCTTCAAGTCAGACAAGAATTCTGGACATATCTGTTTGGCATACGTGGAAAAAATGGAAATTGGCAGTCAGAGGGAGTAACTAGCAGTTTAATGCAAAAGTGGCATTTTAAGAAGAATAACATGGATGAACATTCATAGCTCACCTCACAGTCACCTGCATACAAAGCTAAACTATCATCCTTGTTTGTGTCTCATTCAGCATTGAATGAAGAGGTAGCAGAGCAGGCACCTGCTCAGAGGAATCCCACAGGATAGGGCTCTAGAAGAGAAGGAAGTCCAAGAGACCTGGTCAGTATTTAAGCACCATTTCCTCCATGTTCAAGACCAGTGTATCTCATGATTATGAAATCAGGCAAAGGGGGTGGGATGAGCATGGACCTCTAGTAAATATCAAACAGAAGAAAGAAATTTATGGGATGTGGAAAAAGGGACAGGCCCACATGGGAGTACTATAGGAACATCATCAAGGTATGCAGAAATGCAACAGACAAGGCCAAGGCCCACTTGGAATTGACTCTGGCAAAGGACATCAACAAGAAAGGTTTCTACAAGTACATCATCACTAAAAGAAAGATTAGGGAAAATATGGAGCTGCTGCTGAAGCATGTTGGTGTCCAGGACAGAGAAGTAAGGACACAGAGAAGGCTGCTGAACTCAGCCCTCAGGACTCCCAGATCTCAGAGGTAAGAGAAGAAGGTTGGAAAAAGGAAGACTGCCCCTTGGCCACAGGGGGCTCTGTTACAGGTTAACTGGGCAGACTAAATATCCATAAATCCATGGGCCTTGATAGGATGCACCCATGGCTGCTGAAGGAGGTGGGAGCTGACCTATTAGAGAACAGCTCTACAGAGAAAATCCTGGAAGCCTTGGTGAATGACAAGTTGGAAACTAGGCAGCAGTATGGCCTTACGGCCAGGAGGGCCTGGGGTAAACTGGGGAGAGTGTGGCTGGCAAGTCCAGGGAGATGATTCTGCCCCTCTACTCAGCTCAGCCCTAGTGAGGCCACATCTGGAGTGCTGTGTCCAGTGCTGGGATCCTCAGTACAAGAGAGAAAAGGAACTACTGGAGAGGGTCCATTGGAGACCACAAAGATGATGAGAGGTCTGAAGCATCTCTTATGAGGAGAGACTGAGGGAGCTGGGCTGGTTTATTCTAAAGAAGAGAAGACTGAGAGAGGATCTCATCAATGCACATAAATATCTCAAAGGTGTGTTCCGAGAATATAATGCCAGACTCTATTCAGTTGTGCCCAGAGACAGGATGAGGAGCAATGGCCATGAACTAAAACAGATAAAGTTTCACCTCAACAAGAGGAAGAACTTCTTTACATTGAGGATGGCAAAATATTGAAACAGGCTGCCCAGGGAGGTAATAGTCTGCCTCTCTGGACATTCAAAACCCACTTGAACACATTCCTCTGTCCCCTGCTCTAGGAGACCTTGCCTTGGCAGAGGGGGTTTGAGCGAGTGAGCTCCAGAAGTGCCTTCCAATCCTAACAATTCTGTTCTCATGTGATTGTGTTAGTATCCTAATTCAGAAGTTGAAGCATTAGTTTTATCTTTTGTCTGGAGCATGTGCTCAATCCCTTGTGAAACCAGCAGCACCTTAGCATTTGGTTATTGTGTTTTGCTTAATAAAGATGAATTTAAGAATATGCTTAAAAGATATGAGTGAACTGAGGTCCAAGATTGAAATCAAAAATTTTCATTGTGTTTGAAGATTTTCACTATTAAAAATGGTAGACATTACTCTGATAATGGTAGACTGTGTGCATGCCTCAATTGTCTGTATGTATAAGTCAAAAATACAAAATATTATCTGAATGCTCTGAAGTGAAAAATTGTCAAAGCAGAAGAAATTGGGCAAAGGAAAAATAAAAAAAAAATATTGACGTAGAAGTAAAGGGAGGCTGTAAAAGGAAACTGCAAAAACAAAGCTGCGACTACATAAATCAGTGGAGACTGACTTTGAGATCTAGGACACAACCATATATAAGGAAAATATAGAATAAAAATCTATTTTTTCATAGAACTATTTTTCTTTCCTTTTTTCCTTTTTTTTTTCCCTCATTTATTGACTACACAATTTCATATTACTCTCTTTGAGTGGGAAGTCTGGCTTACTGTCTGACAAGACAATTAAAAAAAAGAAAAAGAAAATATATTATAACTTTTCATCTGAAAATATGGGAGGTCTTCTGTAAATTTGAACAACATGCAAAAGCTGGGTTCCCAAGTTAAAGTTTCCTGCATTTGGAAAGACATTGAAGTAGTGTTCCTGAAATCTCATGTGACTTGTACATATGCCCCAGTATTGTTGAGTTTAAATTTGAGACCCTGATTAAGTGTAATTCCCAGTTTTTCATGTATCAAATGAGTATGATGTTTTGTGTTATTGCTACTGCTTCCAAAAAGCACTAATAGTTCTGTTATATTTTTAAAACTTTCCTGCTTTAAACCAGAACTGGGAAATAAAGGGGGAAGAAAAACTTTCTTTAAAAACAACAACAAAAACAACAACAACCAAAAATAGAAAAAAAAAAAATCCCTCGACATCATGAATTTTCCTTTCCCCTCCTATAGGTTTGATTTCTGAAAATACTCCAACAAAATTTCTCTACTAAAATTACTGAGAGACAATGAATTCTTGTGGGAAACGTTTTTGCAAGAATTCCATTTTAAATCATTATGAGCACTGTGTCATATATGTCGGAAACTATTTATCTTCTCAGTCATAACTATGAAACAAAAACTAAGCTTAGAATCATTACAATCAATGGCAAAGAGGTAAAACACAAAGCGGGTAATCAGTCCCCAAAGTTACCCTGCGACTTTAGATATGTTACATAAGGAGAAAGAATCTGAAAAAAAATTGAATTTATTGCTTCTTGTGAATTCTTAGTACAAATCTCTCAGCTCTAAACCTTTCTCCAAATACAGAGTACATATTTTTTTCTTAGTTTTGGTTAGGTTTTTTTTTTGGTTGGTTTTCTCCTCGTCAGTTAGTTCATAAATATATCAGGTACTATGTTGAATGTTTCAGCTAATTAGAAATGCCTGACAATACAACCTAAAATAAGAAAATGTGCACTGTGGGGCAAAGATGCCTGGTTTTACTGCCCTTCCAACTGCATGTTTTATATATTTGCAAAAGTAGCTTACAACTGAAGCAGTATAGAACTCACGATAATAAAAACTTTAGGGCTTACAAAATGTCATAAAAAGCTCATGGACTATTTCTAGAAAAGTCATGAATTATTTATGAAGCAACTTTCAGAACTAGGTTTTCTGTTCTGCTTCCATTTATATGTCTCAGGGTCATCAATTTTAGTTTATTTTAACATATGAAAGATAATCTTTCATTTTTTCACTAGAAAGTAATAAACTTTGGGCATAGTTTCAAATAAAAAGAAGCCAGTAATTTATGATATATATGTAAGACATGGTTATTAATTAAAAATAGACATTTAAAAAGAACAAACATTTAATGTCCACAGCTTCAAGACAGCTTAAAATTTGTGAGAGCTCAAATTATTCATTCCTGTTTCATCTGAAAATTAAAGTTGAATAAATAATTTGCAGCTAATATTTTTTTCCTAGCAAAATCATCCTCTTCTTCTCTTTGAAAAGTGAGTAACAATTTTTAGGTCCTGCAGTGGGTTGATCTTAGTGGCATTCCAAGTGTCCACCACGCTGCTCTATCAGTCCCCCTCCTCAGCAGGACAAAGGAGAAAAAAAACCTTGAGACAAAGTCAGCTTAACAAAGAAAAGTAAAAGCAGTGCTGAGAAGCAAAGGAGAAAAAGACTAATTCTGTGTTTCCTCAGTCACTTCCTGGGAAGCTGGGCCTCAATATGCATACCAATTGCTCCAGAAGGCAAATACCTTAATGACAAATGCTTTACTAAAAAATGCCCACTCCACTCCTTCTTACTCTTAATCTTTCATTCTGGGCACAATGTTGTCTGGTAAGGAGCACCTCTCTGGTCAGCTTGGGTCAGCTGTTCCAGCTGTGTTCCCTCTCAGCCTTGCTCACCCTCAGCCTACAGGCCATTGGAGGGCAAGTTAGAAGAGGCAGCACTGATGTTATGTGCAACACTGCTCAGTAGTCGCCAAAACACTGGAGTGTTACCAGCATTGTTCTAGTTACAAACACAAAGCACAGCAGTGTAAGTGCTGCTACAAGGAAAGTTAACTCCTTCCCAGACAGGCTCAATACAGTTTCCTGGTAAGAGAAATAAAAGGTTGTGTGCTAGCAAATTCCACTATATCAGCACATGAATAACAAGGGCGGAGTTTCTGTGGACCAAAATGCTACTACTTCACATACTGTTAGACAGTTCAACCACATTCCACCCCCACAGAAACACTGCAAAAATATTTATTAGTCTCTTGGAGAACTTTGGCACCAACACGTGCAGAGACATTTCCATCAGACACAGGCCAAGGAGTAAAAACTGATCTGGAAAGTGTGTTCATCACTGAAATGTTAGCATCTCTATGTATGAGGCAATTTTAAAGTTGTTTCTTTGAACCATCTAAGGGAAGTTAATGAAGGAATGGACAACAAGGGAAGCCTGAACTGGAGGAGAGACTCTCTCAGTGTTCGTGAACTGAAAGGGCAAACTGGTCAGCTTTGTAGTGGGATGCGTAGGAGGGTTTCTATTTGCATTTTAGTGCAGACTGTGTATCTCAGATCATCTGTCTAGATTCCCCTTTACAGAACATGGGGAGCAATTACAACTTCTACAACTCATCTCATCTCAGAAGGATCAGCTAAATTTGATCAGATGAAGTATGCAACAGATGCACCTATTTCTGTCAGTTGAACAGAAATGGAGCTAAGGGCAGACATCCCAACAGTAGATGTTTAAAGCCAAGTAAGATGAATCCTGCCTGGGGTCTTTGTCTTCAGAATACTCACAAACTCATAAACTGTCTTTTGAGATTGGATAAAAATCCTCAGCTAATAATCACCAACAATTGTGGAAATTGTAGCATATGGTAATGAATCATCAGTTGCTGACTACTGTTGAGTCACTGCACATATAAACAACATACTGTTTACCACTTCTAGAAAGACCAATTCTTAATATCTATTCAAATAACAAAAAGTTTCAGTAATAAAACAATGAAGATAAATCACTGAATAATGTCAATTTTATGAAGTAAAACTCCTGGTGTGAGTTGGCTAAGCTAATACCACTGGCCAAAATATTTTTTGAGACTCAAATCATTTTCACTTGTCACAACAAGAAAATATCAGATTATACAGCACTGAACAGAATGTAGAAAGAAGCTGAATTTTCTAGCTGAAACACTGAATTCTCTGCCTCAATGCTGCAGTTTGCTAGGTATTCTAAATCCATTATCAGAAATGGAAGAGCAGAGAGAGGAGGGAGGGAGAGTGGGAGAAGCAGACAGAAGTTAAAAACCTATTGCTAAGCCAAATACAGTCACCTTTCCTGCTCAGCACAGGATAGAATTTCTCTAAGTAAAAGCCCTTCCAGCCTGATGGATAAAAAGGATTGTCTGGTTAAAGAAATTGAATACTGCATGCACATACTACAGTACTCCATGGATCTGCATTAAAGTAGTATTAAAGTATTGATCCAACTCCTTTATAAATAATAGGTAGAAATACATCCAAAATTTAATATGGAGATACAAACACTATAATAATGAAAAAAATTATATTTTGGTTTTATATCTCCATTCAGAATTGCAAACTGTTTTTATCCTTCCACATTGATGAATTAGTAGAGCATACCACAACAAGTACCACTAGAAAAATTCTAGAAGCTGATCTATTTGATTTTTTAAAAAAGTATTCATTCCCTTTCAGAGTATGGAATCCTTAATAACAGGTGATAAGTCTACATCATTTTGAAGTTCATATAATCGAAGATCTGTAAACTGTACTTTGCTCTAATACTCTATTTGATGTCCACTGCAACTACAGTGTCTGAAATCCATAAACTGCACAAGTTTGCTCTGTAATGCTGCAATACCCTCTAATTACTTCAGACAATTTCATCAATGACTGCAAATCGGTTCTTCACAATACTTCTTTTTTTAAATCCTGGAAGGCACATGGAAGTTTGTTTTCAGTATAGCAGTTTTGGATGTAGACAGTTTCCAAAAATCTGCATATTCAATCACCATTTCTTTACTCTTTGATATACTGCCAAAATATCTCTAAGACATCACTATAGAATTCTAATGACACTGTCAACCAGTTGCATATAACTGACAGTTTTAACCTTTATGTTTTGAGAAACATTCAATAGTTTTTCCCATAACACTTCCCCAAAATAACTGGTTTTGTATTTATGGATGATGGGCTTCAACCAGCCTCCCGCATGCCAGGTTATTCAAAGCTGCAATATAACACACAGTTAAATAGAGAATTATATGACATAGATTCCACCATCTGGCATAGGAGCATGATTTTTTTTTTAGATGGTCTAAAATTATTTTTCAACAAAGAAGATTTCATTAGATAGCTTTTGTACAGCCATGACACTCTTCATTATATGGAAGTGTGTAAAAATAACAGTGAAGTTCAAGTCATACACGCTTTAGGCACATCTATATAGGGTGTGTATAAAGGCATTTTGTGATGATTCCAAAATACTTAATTTTTGTGGAAACTTAGTCCTGTAAATACTATAGCTACGTTTAAATAACAACGAGCTGTAATCTGTAAGTTCAATTTACAGGGAAGGCTTACAAGGGTGCAGCACAATTTCATATTCACAACAGTGATTAATATGTAGACTTCAGGTAGGAGGCAATCCAGACATTCTTGTACAATTTCTTTAATACATGCCAGCTCTTCACTAACTCAGAAATGTTTCTACTGGATTTCACTCTGTGTATTTGTCTTCTGATATCATTCTTAGTTGGTAAGAGAAATTAAAAAGATAATATGGTATGAAATTTTTGTTAAGGTAAGGTTCTTGGGTCACATAAATAAAGTAACTCCTTGAATTTCAACAGAGCTGTATCAATTCAGGTCTGTCATTCACTTACTGAAGGAGTATACCTATTCACAAGTTTATTTTAATTTGCATTACCATAAACAAGGTTTTGTATAGAAGTTCAAAGTAGAAACGGGTTTTCAGTGTTTTTCATTAGCATTGCATGCTTTACTGTAGTACACTTTGGGGAATTATAGACTGCAAAAGTGGAATATGATAAATTGCTGGAAATGTTTTTTCATGTGGTTTTAGTGGTTTAAAACAGACTGCTATACAAGAAAAACAGTGATAGCAAAGAATCCAGGGACAGTTTTCAAAAAAAAAAAGCAAATTCACAGAGAGATACCTGCTAGCATTGGTCAAGATAAAACTTGTAACTCTCAAGGGGTCTAGTGAAAACCTCAGTCAGTGAGTATTCATGTCCTCTTATAGGTAACTTTTCCTTAAATCTGGCTGACAGTTCTTAAAAACTGTGACAAACAGTTTTAAAAATTAATTTTTTTAAAAAAGAATACCTTGATCTATTCTCTTAAATCATGAGAACCTGTTTTAAGCTCTACAATAATGAAAGCCAACAGACCAGTGAAGTTGCCCTGCTGCTCCATTGTTTTGACACTGCCAGACTGGTAGTTCTTCTCTCCCTAACTTTGCAACAGTGATTTCTAACTGAGAAACCAGAGGGGAGGCTGAAACAAAACAATAAAATAGGAACCATATAATGGGGAAAGGAAGGCAAGCTTCAGGCAAAAAGGCTTGAGTGGACAGTTGCTTTTGTTCCAGGAACCTGGTGTTCTGATGAGCCACTGGTGCTTGAACAGCTCATGACTGATTGTGCACAGGAGAAGCCAAGTCATTTGAGCTATGAGTTGGCCACCTAAGAAGGAAATCTGAGCACAGATATGCTCGACTGCTCAACTGCAGTGCAGGGACTCCTTCAGCTCACCAAATCCGCAAGCTGTAAACAAATGGTACCGAAAACAAACAAACGTGATGGATTCTTATTGCTGCCCCTAACCTTGTCAGTTTCAGCTGGCAGATGGATTAATCCAATCAGTGTATTTTACTGGAGCCTAACACTGTGGAGCAAGAGCAGTGTAACTGAATGTCTAAAATGAATCCTTACTGGAATTGTTGACTTATCAGAACAATAACCTACACTAGAATTTCTGTGTCAAATTATTTTATAAGTGAGTAGTCAGGAAAACTGAAAGCAAGAATATCTTAATTTTATCCCTTTTCTGCCAGCATGCATATCTTATTTCTGCTAAAAAATCTATAGAATACTTTCTGGTTGTCTACAGAAAGCTTAAAGTATTTTTATGTATCATTAAATAATCTAACAACCTATTTCCACATGTGATGGGGAGGTTGGATGGGCTCAGTTAAAACTCATATCATTACCTACTTCAACTCTTCCAGGTACTTGGACTGAATCTGTTATTCTATTGGCTTTTCTTCTCATCAGGATTTGATGTGCTTAAGTGTATGAATGCAATGAGCTAAGTGCTGCTTATTTTTTGATAGGACATGAATAGTTTTTGCTTAACCAAAGAAACTACAGTTAGAAGTCATAGACTGTGTTTTAAACACAAGGTAGTATGATTTCAGATACACCATTTTAGTGTAGACTAGTTGTTTTTCTATAATCTGGAACCTTTAAAAAGAGAGTTCTCAATGCCCATACTGAGGTAACTAACATGACTAAGAGAGTCAGCATTTGGTCCTCAATCCAAAATTATATTTCAAACTGTAAATTTTTGCTAATGGACCTGTCAAATCCATGTGATGCAGAAAAAGAGAAGATGTTGTGTACAAATCTGAATTCCTTCTTCTGGCAAAAGGTCTTATGAACCTAAAGAAAATATCTGAGGGAAAAATGCAGTGATGGGCCTTTCTTAGCTAGAATATTAGTATAAATATAAATCACAAAGCTATTATTCACAGTATGTCTATTTTCTACTGATTGAACTAATCTCATTTAGGCAGGAGGGTGGGACTGGAAAGGGGTAAAGCATTTCATTTTTGTGAACAAGTCACAATCTGTCTAGAGCTTGTTTTCCTTTGCTGAAGCATGGCTTTGCCTAGTAACTACTGTTATTAGACTATGTTTCTTTCCTCGCTTTCAAATATTTTATCCAGCTCAGCACAAGCTTGAAGGCCCCAGAGGGACCTAAAACTTCTAAGAGCTTTTGCAAAAATAAATGCCTCAAACCAAACAGCACCTCAACAGGTAAGTTATTTGAAGCTGGTTTCTCTCAAAGAGAATTTCAGCTCTTAAGGTGAGCCAACATTTTAGAAATATCTTATATATTTGTCATCAAACTAAAATTAATAAATTCCTTAACATCTCTGTAAAACCAGGACAAATTAACTCTTGTTTCTATTCAGAGAGACTTTCAAATATTTTTCTTGACATTTGTTTCATCTTTTTTTTTTTTCATTTTGCAGAGCTATGATTTTTTTCCTGCTTACTTATATATCTAGAATGGACACAATCATTTTCATTGCATGTTTCAGAATCACTTCATTATTAGGGTGTTTTTTGCTTTTTCTCAGCATCATTGAAAATGTCAGAATTTATTTGGGATAATATTAGTCAACTAATGCTTCAAGAGCATAGAAGGGAAAACTAGTTATTTTTGTTGATGAATTTTCTTCCTCCTGAGGAAGAAATTAAGTTTAAATATTTAGGGAGGAAATTTGTTCTGTGTTTTTCTTGGTGATATAAGAATACAAAGCAATATTACTGGAAATAAGAGATATATTCTGCCTGAAATGCAAGCACAGGATAATCTGAACTACAAGAAGGCATTGAAGAACAATTCTTTTCCACACAGGAGGTCAAAGAGACAAAGGTACTGCATGCTTTAACAGATCCATGCAAGAAAACCCCTCATCCGTTCCTTTCTGAAGAAGCCATCACCTTCAGTGTATATACAGGCAATCAGATGTAATTCAGGAAGTGGAAAGCTTGTTTTTCTCTGGCAAAGCAACTCTGTCATACAAATGTAATGGTTTTATTCCTCTAAAGTAAAAGAGGAGTCAGTCTAGCTCAGATAATAATGAAATACTTTTTTGTAACACACTGTTTTCTTTGGCAAAGGCAATTAACATTTTCCAAAAGTGGAATGCTTCATCATAGGTCAGAGATGGTCCACACATATAAGACAACATATTTGCAAAGATTGGACTAATCTCATCCACCAGGTTAAAAAAAAAATTAAATTAATGTCTTCATATAAATTAAATTATTATGTATAATGAATAGGGCTTCATTTTTTAATTGTTTTGTGAGAAGCTGAATTAAGGAAAAATGATATGTTTTGAATAAAAGAAAAAAACCTATAAGCTTACATTTTTCTTCCTCAAAGTAGAATAACATACCCTTCAATCACATTTATAGGTTTATAAAAAGTGTCCTGGATAATTCCAAGGAAAACCATGTTTTGTATGATATTAATATTACAAGAAAATCCAGAAAAGTAAAGCAAGTGAGCCCCCTTGTGTCCTGATTCTCATCTAATAAAACTGCCATTCAGAGGTTCTAATAGAATACCTTGGAAATAATTACATTTTCTATAAGCAAGTATCATAGATAATACACAATCCTAAATCCTCATAAAATCAATATATAGATTTTTGGCATAAGTTAGCATATCTTGGTTTTACTCATGGATTAAATAGAAATATATGGTTCTCTTCAGTCTCTAAAATTGAGAGTGCTATCTCTCAGATAATTAATGGTCTAAAATGTCTCATTGATTTTTTAACTGAAAATTAAACTTATCATTCCACTTTCAGAATATTTTGATGACAAATACAGTCATTTCTAGGTGGATTTTTAAACTGTGTTGAGTCTGTAAGCTAAAATATTGCTTGTTAAATATTGCTTATTAAAAATTTCCAAATATTATTTTCTGACTTTTGTAGGAAAAATTGTGCGTGAAATTTTTCTGATACCATAATAGACATGGTCACTGAAGTTTGTTTTTTCTTTTTTTTCACAAAATACTTATTAACTAAAGAAATAAAAAATATCTGACAACTGGTATGGCAAAGCAGACTGTCTAACAAAACTGCTCAATTTTTTGGATTTGGGGCTGGTTTGGGAGTTGGTTTTTCCATAAGCTCTCAGACAACCTCAGGCAGAATGCAAGATTTCTGGAAGAGATTGAAGGGAAAGAGAGACAAAAAAGATTTTAAAAGGACTGTCAGGCCCTCAAGATTAATTCATAAGCAATAAGGAAAGGGAATTAATGACTTTACAAGATGAGGAAGTAGCTTATACATAAAGGAGCAACTATCATCCTATCACATTTAGGAGAAAAATTATAAAAGCCTTGTGGCACTGAGAGATCAATGACTTAGCAGTGCTAGTTAAAGATACAGCTGCTCTAGATTCCTCAGCAATGTGATTTTCTCATGAGGGAATAGGGACACAAAAGGTATCGGCCACTCTGCTCTTAGTTAAAATGGTTGATCTCCACTTGTCTTTTCTCTACACTTTTGTTAAAATTAATTCTATACAGACACAAGTAAAGCAAGCCACAGGTGATAAACACCTTTTGTAAAGCACAGATCTCTTCTCACCAAGGTTCCACTTACAGCATTAACTATCCCCTCTACACAATTTGAAAATTTGGGATATTTTCAAAAGTAAAATACTTTAATAATTCATGGGGCACTAGTAAAAGAAACAAATACCCTAATACTTGGCTCCTAAGGCAATCATGCAAATATTTTTACTCTTTTTTCATATTATACAAACATTCTGATGAGAAGCTTG